>NW_028185372.1:1566399-1634266 GCF_003343005.1 Rhea americana | reverse complement strand
CTGTCTGGTTCAATTAATATTTAATAACTACAGAAAGGGGAATAATTCAGACAGGTAGAGTTGAGAT
Organism: Rhea americana; assembly: GCF_003343005.1. Classification (NCBI taxonomy): domain Eukaryota; kingdom Metazoa; phylum Chordata; class Aves; order Rheiformes; family Rheidae; genus Rhea; species Rhea americana. Next base: position 1,634,199 of record NW_028185372.1, on the reverse strand, counting down.
ACAGAAATTCAGACTTGTCTGTAAGTCAGTAATAATAGCATTGTTTGGGATATTAGAGATTATGTGAGGATTTCTGGTCTTTTTAAGGGCTGTACCTTATTTAATCACACATACTCTTGATAGAGGATCCTATAAAAAGAGTTAAAGAATGGACACACTTAATTACCTATCTGACATGATTTGTGCAGACATGCTCTATTGCAGGCTCTGTGGTGGAGGTGTAAGGAGAAAGATTTCTCTAGGCCAGTGAGGGAAGTTTTGTTCTCTGCTGTTTTGTAGAAAGTATACTATGTGATGGACTGTGTAAATCAAGAGACAGGATAGATGCCTGTGTAACTCTGCTAGAAATTAGATATGCTAGTGAGTAGGACAAGCAGTGTTTTGAACTGTTGGGAGRGGCAGAGAAAAAAACAGAGTGGAATACATCAGTGCTGAGATCCATACATTCCTTTTACTGGCTGTTTTGTTTTTTAAAATTGCGCTTCAGTGGGATTTAGGAATTGCTGCGTAAGAAAGCAATCCAGAAAGCCTTTGACATGGAATTGGGCTTGACTRGGGGATTTTATGTCTGACAGAAATGGGCAGTGTAACTCCTGGAGTATGGAAGCTGAAAGGCTTCCAAAGAGAGATTTTTAGAGTTTTTTTAGGAAAAGAGTGCTAATGCATAGTAACAACTGTTACCCTTTTCTTTCTRCTGTGGAAAGGATAGTACACAAGGATTGAGTCAGGTTTTTTGGAGGAAATTCTTTGAGGGAGAAATGTTGCAGGACTGTGCCCAAACAAACATGGGCATGGTATGCCATCGAGCCAGCCAAATCTTTGTATAGATAAAGGAAGGTATCACCAGAACAAAATGGAATGACTAAACAAAATAATGGAGGCAACTGTTTCACCAAAGTCAGGAGCTCTATACTTGGTGCACTTACTGTAGCAGGGAACACTTACACTGAAGTTCTTGATCTGAATCAAGTAATAGAAAGTCTTGTGCCTGGGTTTTCTATTTTTGAGTATTTATATTTAATTGTGCTGTTTGAGAACTAGGGAAAATGTGTCTTTTTAACATGAAAACTTTTAAAGATCTTTAGTTTTTTTCTCTTGATAGACAAATTGAATGTGTGGGCAGAAGAAGGAGAAACAGGAGACTTTTTTTATGCCCAAGCTTACTGACAAGGTGTGTTCTTTTTTTTCTCATGATATAGTGTTTGTTTTATTTTTTTTAACTGCAGCATGTACATGGAATTGAGGAAGAAATTTTGACTTTGATCTTGGAGGTAGTTGACTATTGAGACTAGCAGGTGTGAGCAGACACACAGCCTAGCTCTGGGCTGATATAGTAATTCAGGTGATGCACTGTGCTAATACAGATAGAGCATTTCTGGTGTCTGTTTCAAGTCACACCTCTCTGGAGAGATGACAAAGAATCCCACTTGTCTACATCTAAGTGTATTTTCTTTCAGTGCTAAACCTGTGTGAGAACTTAGGTTTAATTTCTATTTCCCAGTATCCCCAAAACCAACCCTGAGTGCTCCATAGCCAAAATCTTGAAACCTATTGATTGTTTCTGGTCCACAAAACTGTCAGGTTTTGCAAGTAAAATATACATTGTTAGTTGTCACTGCTGAGCAGAGGAAATAGAGGAGTGCTGAACATCCTATGGCTGTTCCACAGCTCCAGTAAAAGTTAATAAGCCAATTAACAAGCAGAACTCAGGAATGCTCCAGAAGGAGGAAAAGACATTTTTCTCCTCTCTTTTTCTATTTCTGTCATACAAGGTCAGCTGAGCAGCAGCAACCCAATTAAACTGAGTTGCAAGCCAAAGCCCGAAACTAGGAACAGTGGAGGACAGAATTACAGTTAGGCACAGGTCTCAAACAGAAGGGTTGACTACCCTCTTTCAGCTAAAAACTGCATTCCTTTTTTTGTGGATGCAAGAGTTTTCCCGCCTGGACACAACCCTGTCTAATATGCTCTAGGTGACCCTGCTGAGCAGGGAGGTTGGMCTAGATGATCTCCAGAGGTCCCTTCCAACCTTACTGATTCTATGATTCTATGGTTCTGTGAGTTTGAGCTGCATTGACTCTGAGTCAGTGCCTAGTACTGGAGATTTAAGACATAGACAGTATGATTAAAACCATAATGATTTTAGGATATATGCCTCTAAGGCACCCACCACTTTCTTTGATGGGGTACACCTAATATTCGGTATAAAGTAAGAAGATTAACTCAAATGTGTGTCAACTGAAAGGTATTTCCATAATAGATTTCCTTTAATGTAAAGCTTAAGAAATTCCATGCATAACCTTTTAGTTCCTACCCCTGTGCTGCAGTTTATCATCACTCTGTTAAGCCAATACAACTGTTTGTTTAACTGTTGTATAGACTGAATCACTGAGATGACTCAGGCTTTAAGAAAAATTGGAGGTAATTTTTTAATACAAACCCTTTCTGTGATTGGCTTATAGTCCGATAAGCAGCTGTATCAGCCCAACTGAATGGGAGGTAAATTGCAGTATGGGAAAGGCAGTAAGTGTAGACAAGAAAGCTTCCAAAGACAACTGTATTYATATACATCAGTGGGTTGACCACTAGTGTTTGGAAGAGAGTTCAGTGTAGCCTACACTCCTTGCATGAACTGTGTCTGAGCTGAGGACTGCAACCCAGTTAGCTAGGGAGCAGGTTCAGATTCTGAACATTGATAAAGGATTATGTGACACAAACCTGAAATGACAAGTCACAATTTTCTTTATACCTGCTACACATCCAAAGCTGGGTAGATAAAGTGTCGCTTGTGTAGACTAGGATTCCTTAAAAAGAGGTCTTGTTCATTGGATCTATAGGACTTTGTTCCTCTCCCACCTCTGTTACCATTTTTTTCCCTCAAAGCTTAAGGCTTTATTTTTCTGACTGTAGGCAGACCCACTGCCACAGTTTAAGGACTAATATCATATTCCCAGATCTTTCACTTCCTAGACTTTACTTATATCATCCCATTGGTTCTACTGGTATTTAATTGTAAGAAACATACTTGAAGAAAGTTGGTGTTTGTGTATAYTTTGTTTAATGGTGTCATAATGAGTTGTAGGAGTAGCTGATTTTAATTCTCTCGGGAAAATCTCTTCTTGATTCCCACAAATAACAAACTTCCAAGTTTACAGACAGTTGTGTGGCTGCTTTCTATCATTTTGGAGTCAAGTAGCTGAGCCACAGGTGATCCAGGCTGAGAAACTCTCCTTCAGTTGTGTGATTGGCTGTTTTTAGGACCCTTACCTAGTTACTAAGTGAAAGACCAGATCACATCATCATAGTTATACTTGGACTTGTAGCTTGAGCTGTCTACATTACGAAAGGAATGACAGAAATTTGTTACAAGTAATAAGCAACATCCCTGAGTACCTAAAAAAAATGCCATTGCTGTATCTCTGCTCCTGTGTTCTGCTCTTCAACTAATTGCTGTTAGAAGTCTGCTTATTGACTTCAAAAGGTCAGGGACTACGTTGGGCCAGCCTTGATGACCACARAGAACAGCTAGAAAAATTTTAATCTCTCTTTGATAGCAATCGGTGATCTCTCTTTGGAGGCCTTTCAGCTTCCATACTCCAGGAGTTACAACTGCCCATTTATATCAGACATAAAATCCCCCAGTCAGACCCAATTCGGTGTCAAAGGCTTTCTGGATTGCTTTCCTATGCACTGATTCATCCTTTGATAACAATCAGTAAGCTGCTAGTTTTTCATTGGCTTTACAGTGTCACATTGGTGTTAGCTTTTAGCTACATGCTCCTACTTGAATCAAAACTTCACAGAGATTATTTTTAGTGTTTGCCTGAAGCAAGGGCACTTTAAACAGGTTGGCCTGAAGTGTAATTGCGTGAAAGTTCAAATCATCTCCACTGTTTCTTTTGTTCTGTGACTGATGATTATCTGGTATGTTCATGTAGCTGAGATGACTAAAAAATAGCTCCACAAAAAGGAAAGTGATTAGTTTTAGTTTCTTGAACTGTCTCATTGCAGGGTCAGGCTAGTACCTAGAAGTGATGCTAGAGAGAAGGTAGGAACGTATGGATTTTGTTGGGCAGCACTACTATAATTAAACTATCATAGAAATACATCATACAAACTGACTTAACAGCTCAGCATAACCAAAAAAAACAGAAGAAAACTACTCCTAATACAGTATGTGAACTTTTTTAATTGTAGTTATATTGTCCACTTTATTATTTATAAGTAAGTTGAGGGTTGTTCTAACACTCTCTGGATATACAGAAATGTTTTTGGAAGACAGGAGATAGATGTCTTTCCCCGTACCTCCATCTTTCCTTTTCTATAGTTGAAATAAATGCATATTAAAATCCTGTGCACTATTTTAGCTTATATATCATAACATGTCACAGTATTTTAGATATTTTCCTCTATTTAATCCGTGTAAGGAATAAGCTAATATTTTAGTGAGTTTTATGAGAATAACTTTAGACTGGTGTAACTGGAATGATTGCCTCTCCCTTGCCCAAAATGTGTGAAATCCTATCTTTCTAGATAGAAATCCTATCTATCTCCATCTAACAGGAGATCCTGTTCTGCTGCCAGAGTGAAATAAGCACCTGTACTGTTTAATCAGCCTTTTGAACGTTGAGCAGCAAGTCTCTGCTGACTGGTAGCTCTTTAAGTCCCATATAAACTGCCCTGTGGGAAAAATTAAAAGCTTAAGTTAATAATTAATGCATTTGTTTCCATTTATTCATATTTTTATTTCAGCTACATAATTKTAATAATATTAATTAAACTTATTTGGTTTCCTTTATTAATCCAGTTCATAGCCTGTTAGTGTAGGTGCCTGTGAGGATTAAGCTGAAGCAATAAGCCTTTATGTAAATCATTGCTATACTGAAAAAACAGCTTGGTCAGGTTTGGTATGGTACTGGCTGATTAAAAACTGTCTCCGCTCTCCTTGAGTCTTTCTTCTGCTGCTTTACCCACAGGGAACATGCTTAGCTTGGTGGATGGCTTCTTTTCTATCATCTGCCCTGAAAATGAGATCCAGGAGTCCTTGTCTGCAGAATGGGTTGTTTTTTATCAGGCAGTGCCGTCCTTCTTAGCTATGGAGTAGCTTAAGAGTTGGCTACTGTCCTAGCCCAAAGGCCACATAGCCATTTCCCAGTATTTGGGACAGGAATACAATATATAACAGTAACATGTGTGTCAGTGGAGTCTTTGGCCTGCCTAATTCAGTGTTCCATGTGTGGCAGATGCTGTGTATACCCCTCTCAGTCTTTTGTTTCCTGTTGCTCTTGTCCTCAGCTGTGCTGAAGAGATTTGCCTCAGTAACTCAGACATATTTTCTTTACAGAACCTATTAAGGCAAACATTCTGGAGCATTTTACAAAGCAGATATCTTAGTATATAAAACACAAACTAAAACCAATGCAGTATGTAACTTTCCACTTGTGCTTGTGCATTTCTTACTAATATGAGTACAAATTACATTGCTTCTACTGAAGCTGTCTTCCATGCTGCCTAAAATAGACCCCTGAAGTTAAAAATATATAGACAAGACTCCATGCTAGTTTTAAAATCAAGCAAAGACTYTGTTTTTTATTAAGTTGGAGAATTCCACAGGTGACACACATRATACTGTAAAAACTGCAACATGGCACCGAACAATGAAGATTTTAGGTGCATATAAAATGCAGTTTGTTTGAAAGTCCAGTTAAAGCTGAACACAGAGTTCCTCTGAAGTCATACCAAAATAATACTRATTTACAGGTATACTTTCTGCTGGAAAACTAGTAACTAATGTAATCTAGGGCTGATCTCTAAAACTTAAAAATTATCTCACCCTGTTACAACTGACCAAAAATCAACAGCAATGAATCTAGTTTACTCACCTGCCAGAAGAATGTATTTTCAAATCAGAAGAACTATATTGTTCTTTAAAAAATATATGATGTTTTATCATGGTCACTCTTAAAGGCCAACTGTGCAGGTTGGGCTTGTAGTATTATTGCTTTAGAAAAACAAAATAAGAAGTCATTGTATCCTTGTTTGGTCTTACAATTTTACCCCAGATATTTTTGAAAGAAAAGACTTCTTCTCTGCATAGATGTATTCCAGAATTTTTTAGAGACAGTCAATCAGCTTATCACAAGCTGTACTTTATAGAAGTGCCTAATGCTAATGAAGTTTCATCTTTCTCACATTCTTGTGGTGTTTTCTTTGTTTCAAATTTACACTAATTGTTTCTGTATCACAATACTCTGATTCTCGGATCCCACAGACAGTGGATCTTATATAGCAAGCAAAAGGTGTTAGATGTAGAAGTAGCTCTGCTGAACACAGTAAAACACAGACAAGCAAAATTGTTTATTTTGGCAGAGGCAGGTTTGCTGAACTAGAATAGATCACAGGACCTAACACAGAATAGCTGAAATTTAGATTATATTAGTCAGTTTTGAATTTAATTTATTTAACCACAGCAAATCTAAAATGATAAAGAACTTTTAAAAACTTTTCTTAAGCTATAGGAACCAGTTTAAGTCCCAAAACAGGATTTCTTTGTAAGGATTCTTGAAGTTATGAACTACTTTAATGAAGTCATGTTCAAGAAGTATCTTTGAGAGACATCTTAGTTCTGTCTTCGKTTCTGTTACAGTTACTATAAAAGCAGTAAGAAGTACCTCAAAAATGTCAAATGGATTCAGATGCATAGTGAATCTCTAAAGATAGTAGTGTTTCTTCAGAGAGGGGTCTAAAAGACCTATGGAGAGAGCAATGCTACATATGCTTATGTTTGACTATTTTCATTCTCAGTCATGAAAGAAATACTGCAATCACTCCTGAATAAACTGGCCAAAGATTGTCATGGAGGTAAATAAGGAAGAGAAGAAGGGGTCAGATACAGCACTTTGGGTCACATGGTAGCATAGACGCCATTCAAACTGTATGTTTAATATAGCTAGGTGCAAAAAGCTAGGTATCAAAAAGCAAGGAATGAAGGTCAGCCTTATAGAGTGGAGAGTCTATCTCTGGTTCTGAAAAGTACTGAGACTTCAGAATGGATGAGTAACTCATTATGCACTGTCAGTTGGATGCTGTAGGCTAACATGAGATCTCAGCAAAATTGCCTCCTCAACAAGGAAATTTTGTGTACAATTTCTGTTTATGGCATTACAAATATATTCTCATATGTTTGCTATGTTTCTCCATTTTATGAATGCTGAAAAAATAGAATAGTGCAAAGAAGACCTGCAGTATTTTGATGGGAAGCTGAAGTCGATGTCTTAGTGTGAAAAAAGATCAGGTACTCAGTCTATTTACTCAGAAGGAATAGTGACTTATTTCATTCTTAAGTAAATTTATGAAGAGAAGGAATTATTAAAGCAGCTTTTAATCTAGGGGAGAAGATCATAAGAACTGATCACTGGAGGCTAAAACTGGAATGCCTAAAATTAAAAATTAACAATATGCTTTCAGTTTTGACCGTGATTCCCCTTTCTGTACACAAGAATTTATCAGGAATAATCTCTAACTAAGGACTTTATGGTATAGGGCTATCCATTGGGAGATGCAAGGCACAAATTGACAGTTGACACAGCATATCGTTTGTTGTCAATTGACAGAGGAGAGGCTACAACGCTGTACTTCAGCTGGGAGATTTGGCATCAAAGAGGGTTTCTGAAGTCAATGGAAGCTGCTTGAGCAGAGAGCCTGGTAAGATTACACTGTTATTTCTGCCCTTTTTTTTAGGTTATATTATTTTATCTCAAATTATTTGGTTAAATTAATGAAATTTATTAGCCTCAGATGTGCAAATAGTACTAGATGTTCTGATCTTTCCTTTTGGGTTTCCTTTTCCTTAAACTCTCTGTCTGAATAACTGTGGAATTACTTAAACGATAAGAAGTAGAGTATATGGAACGCTGGGCTAGAGTCCTGCTGTAAGATATCATTAAAAACTTAAGCTGTGGTCAAGCCACTGTTGATGTAAAACTTGCATTAGGCTTGGATGATAGAATATTTCTGTATCATGTTATTAGCAAAAGTATAACTATAATCTTTGAATAATTTGAGTTTTAAACACAACATTACTCCAAGAAAACTATTTCTCAGTATTTTAAAGCAAATAATGTACTTGTCCCAGAGCTACGGAATAAACAACATACATATTAGAAAATATACGTAAGGTTATGTGGTTTTGAAAGAGACACAGAGTTGAAAGGAAAGAATTCAGAAGAAAAGTTGCAAAAAACTTTCAGTCTTTGTTAAGAAAGATTTAGGATCAAATCTACTTAAAAAGAATATTTGCAAATCAACTATAATTAATATAAAGAAAAACCCCTGTGGCTTTGGAATGAATCTGTTATTTCAGTGTTTGTTTTTCCTTTCAGCAAGATATAGTGCTACATCTATGCATATATGCAATTTCTTCTGAAGTATATTCCACAGGTTTATGGAATAAACATGGACAAGCAAACCCGGAAAGGGTTTCTGAAAATTTTGCATTTCTTTGGAAACTAGTATCATAGGGAGAAAAAAAAACAGTAGTTATCTGTTGAATAATTTAGTTTCAAAAGGGCTCTGTATGCTCTTCGTATCTATGTATGTATGGTATTTTCATTTTGATGTAAATGTGTATAACTGTATTTTTGTGAGAACTTTGTTTTTTGAATAGAAGAAACAGTCTTGAGTTTAGAACTTGAAACTCATGTATGTGTATGTGAGAAATTAAAATATTTCAGTAAAAAATAAAACTCTCTGCTTTTAAAATTGARGAGCATTTCTGAAGCAGCTGAAATGGCAAATTGACAAACATCCGGGCTAAAGCTAATTTTTGTAAAACAATATCAGAAAATAAGTTTAAAGATCTATCTGAGAACTACAAAAATGAGGATGTTTTGGACACAGTGACAGAAAGCCAAGCTATGCTACTATAAAACATACCGTGTATGGACTGAGAATGCAGCCCCAAACTACTAACACACAGCAGCACAGTGTCAAATTTCAACATTGTTCTTCATTTCATAAACTTGTATAGATTTAAAGTAGATATGTAACCTTTTTCCAGCATTGATTTGTGCATGTATAAATCATACTGGATTTTTTTCAAGGTTCCACACAAAATTTCTTTTTACAAATGATTTTGTTGAGTTCCTAATTCAGCTACTTAAGTTGAGGGATGAGGGAACTGAATAATCTCCATCACATAGTTCTGTAGAAGTGGTATAAGAAGGTAGAGCATGTAATTATAAAGTCGAATCATTCTGGGATATTATAAGATGATTGAAGAATTTTGTATATAAAGTATTTTAAAGCAGAGGATGAGATAAAGAGATGCATGAAGCTGTGCACTGGTCAGTGATTTAAAAGTATGCAGAACTTTAGAACAGATTTTTAAGGAAAGGACAGTTAAATGCAGAAATAGAGAGAAGAATGAAATCCTGAAGTAGATTGATCTACACTACTCTGATGCCTGTCTACCTAAAAATGTAGTAAATCTAATTAGCTTCAGTAAAGCATGTATTTTGATGACACATGGGAAACTATTAAAAGGTGGGTTTTAGTAAAGGATTTTTACTAATAAAGGACTTATAAATAAAGGATAAAGGACTTATTTTAATCACTTTGGCACAAAAGGTAGCAGTATGTTAATGAAATTTCCTGGTTTCAAAGTGCACTATCAATATCAAGGTAGTATACAGGAAGATCTAGGTGACCTTGAGAATTAAAGTAACATAAACAGGATGAAATTCAGTAGTACAAAATGCAAATCCAAATGGAATGGAATGCAAGGACTGAGAGTGGGCTAATAACAAAAATGAAAAGCCAGAAGCTCTTTAGTTGGAAATGCAGGCAAATGGCTTTGGCAAGTACTGTTCTAGGAGCTTTGAATTGGCCTAACTGAATTATTTTTAGTAGAATTAGAGAAGAATTAATGATGTTATACAAAGTTCTGGTGGACCCATCAAAATAATTTGTGTAATTCTAGTCATTAATATTCAGGCAAAATTAATTAAAATTGGACCAGATGCAAAGAAAGGCTCTATTCCTCTTATCATTCTAGTAAGAATAAGAGGATACCTCAAAAATAATTTGTTAGAAGAAAAAAGACTGGGAAGGAATATGGCTTCCCTCTTARAGGGGTTATTGTATCTCTCTGTATGTTTGTCATAAATGTAGAGGCAGAATGTCAAGGGAGGCTATGACACTGAGGACAGAGAAAAAGCAGAATTATTGGAGTGGGTACTGAGGGAGCTGGTGGGTGTTATTGCCAGGCCGTCTCCATCATCTTTGAAAAGTCATGAAGAACTGGAGAGGTGCCTGAGGACTAGAAGAAAGCCAATGTCACTCCAGTCTTCAAACAGGGCAAGAAGGAGGACCCAGGCAACTATAGGCTGGTCAGCATTACCTCCGTCCCTGGTAAGGTGATGGAACAGCTCATTCTGGATGTCTTCTCCAGACATATGGAGGAAAAGAAGATAATCAGTAGCCAGCATGGATTCACCAAGTGGAAATCCTGCTGAACCAATCTGATAGCCTTCTATGATGGCATGACTGGCTGGGTAGATGAGGGGAGAGCAGTGGACATTGTGTACCTTGACTTCAGCAAGGCTTTTGACACTGTCTCCCATAATGTCCTCCTAGAGAAGCTCAGGAAGTGTGGGTTGGATGAGTGGACAGTGAGGTGGATTGAGAACTGGCTGAAAGGCAGAGCTCAGCGGGTCGTCATCAGTGGCGTGGAGTCTAGTTCGAGGCCTGTGGCTAGTGGCATCCCCCAGGGCTCAGTACTAGGTCCCATCCTGTTCAACTTTTTCATCAATGACCTGGATGAGGGGACAGAGTGCATCCTCTGCAAGTTTGCTGATGATACCAAGCTGGGAGGAGTGGCTGATACACCAGAGGGCTGTGCTGCCATTCAGAGAGACCTGGACAGGCTGGAGAGCTGGGCAGAGAGGAACCTCGTGAGGTTCAACAAGGGCAAGGGCAGAGTCCTGCACCTAGGGGAAATTAACCCTAAGCACCAATACAAGCTGGGGGCAGACCTTCTGGAGAGCAGCTCTGCAGAGAAAGACCTGGGAGTGCTGGTGATGACAAATTGACCATGAGCCAGCAAAGTGCCCTTGTGGCCAAGAAGGCCAATGGTCTCCTGGGGTGCATTGTAAAGAGTGTTGCCAGCAGGTCGAGGGAGGTGATCCTGCCCCTCTACTCAGCCTTGAGGAGGCCACATCTTGAGTACTGTGTCCAGTTCTGGGTTCCCCAGTACAAGAGAAACATGGAGCTACTGGAGAGAGTCCAGCGTAGGGCTACAAGTATGATCAGAGGGCTGGAGCACCTGCCCTGTGAGGAACGGCTGCGAGAGCTGGGCCTGTTCAGCCTGGGGAAGAGAAGACTGAGGGGGGATCTTATCAATGTCTACAAGTACCTGAAGGGAGGGTGTCAAGGAGACGGGGACAAACTCTTTTCAGTTGTCCCATGTGACAGGACAAGAGGCAATGGGCAAAAACTGAAGCATAGGAAGTTCCACCTGAATGTGAGGGGGAATTTCTTTGCTGTGAGAGTGACAGAGCACTGGCACAGGTTGCCCAGAGAGGTTGTGGAGTCTCCTTCTCTGGAGATCTTCAAGGCCCACCTGGATGCAACCCTGTCTACCATGCTCTAGGTGACCCTGCTGAGTGGGGAGGTTGGACTAGATGATCTCCAGAGGTCCCTTCCAACCTTACTGATTCTATGATTCTATCTGAACCACAAGAACAAGTAGATGAAAAATAGAGAGTAAATTTAAGTGGGAAGTTGGAAAATGATTCTGCACCATTAAAACAGTCAAGATCCAGATGACTTCCTAGTAAGAACAGTGAACACCGAAATAGCTACTTTTAATATATATCTTGATTTGTTCGTAACGGGGTTATGCAGCATAATTATTTATACTAGCAGGTGTCTTGGATGAATCAGGACATTTCTTCCAGCTTCTGCTCCTAGTTGCTGMCTCTGTGAGGAGGGATCTCCATAGAAGTGGAATTACTGTGATTGATTGCTGGTTAAACTACAGATCTACTCTACCTCAAAAATAATTTTTTGAAGACTGAACCATGATTCTAGTATCTGCTCTTTAGAATTGTCTGGTTTAGCTATTGTTTCTGTTGCCTGCAAYGCATATTTTCATTGCAGGTCTAGGTAGTGGTCAGAGATGGTTCATGTATGCAGAGGTATTAGTTKTTCTCACTCTTGAGCTTTGACAAATAGGTGAAGAATGTGAAAAGCTTAACTATGCCTTTGTGAAGCCAAAATCCTGCCTGCGGTGGGAAGGAAGTGCTTTATACCAGTTAGGAAGGTCATATTCCCCTAAAGCACTGTAGCTAAGATTGCTGGGCAGCACCTGTAAAACAGGCCTGACTGGTGTTGCCTCAGCTTTCCTGTCTTTCCTAATATATATGAGTATAGGGAGCTCCTTGGAAAAATGAGAAGAAAGGGAAAAGAAAAAGGGGTATAACCCCACCTTTTCAAGACCATCAAAGTCACTGTTAGCCATATCAGTGGTGACTGTTACTTTGTTCATGAAGTCCCATTTTGTTTACCTCTTTCTTAGATTAGTATGGGTTACCAAATTGTTAATTCAGGCAGTTGTTCTGATTTTAAGTCTTTCTTTGTATGCTCCACTCCTTTTCTTCCTTATATATAAAACCCCTTCTAATGCTGATGGGAGCTTTGCTTAGGGAAATTGTATGTTTAACTACCAAACTAAATAGAAAAATATGAAAGAGAAACACTATATATGTTTCTGTAGCCCAGCTCTGTACAATGGAGATAAACTTTTAACATTGTTCACTTAGTTTGTTACCCCCAGTTTTTATCAGGAATCCAGTAATGTTCCTGACCTTGTCCAGTATTTTGGAATCCTGCAATGCACATTTGGGAGTATGGGAGTAGTAATTACATAAACACTTCTGGTGTTTATGTACTTTCCACAGACCTCTTGGAGTCCTAGTGTAATAATTTTCTCCAATAAAGAATATTATATAAGCATTAATCATCATAATGTGGCAAGATACTGTAGTGTGGTGGGTCAGGCAGCTTGTCTGAGTTCAACAAAATGCAATTTGACATTTTTTGGCACTGTCGTATTCAGGAAAGGTTGAGTTGGGTGAGTTTAACAACTGCCAAAGCTACAGGCTTATTTATTTAGAAAATCTGGGGAGATCACTTCCGTTTATGTGTCCTATTCAAGAATCTTTACTGTATTCTGTACTCTTATGTTTGTCTCTCTTTCCAAACTCTCGGAGCAATTTAGCATAGTACAGTTTGATTTTACAGTGATCAGTCATGCAGCTGACATAACATTTTAGGACTGGGTTTTGACACTGTAGCTGAGTTAAATTGACCAGTTCTCCCTCCCCTCCTTTATTTCTATCTACCAGTGAGCACTACCACCTTTGCACTGGCTTTGAGACTCACTGATCCATTTGTGAAGGTCTTGCTAGCCTGACAGAATTTTTTTTGTTGAGTTAGTTGTCAGTTTTGAGTTGAGCTGGCACATGGAGAGGTGGGAGCCTGTATACAGTCACAAGGAGTATAGAGGAAGTCTAGTCTTCCAGCTTCTTTGATCAGCTCAAGCTCTGTCATCGGAATACCCCAGTTTCAATCTCAAACATATGATATGCCACCCAGCAAGAGACTAGGTGGAGACTAGGTAGAGAATGTGAAGGTGTGCTAGGTATTCTTCATAATAGAATTCTAAGTGGAGATCAAAAGAGTAATCTGAAGAATAGAGCTAGGCATTAGATTAGGAGAAATTGCAGGAGCAGTTAATAGTAAGCACTTGTGTTAGGGGTTTGTCCCATGTATTTCTTTGTAGCACACTAGCCAGGCTGTGTCCACTTTGCTGTTGTCAGGGAGTAGCAAGGACTGGTGCTCCTCTGCAAGAAGAGCTGGGAGCTGAATAAGGTAGCAATGTAGGCAGAGGGAGCAGCTTCCCTGGGAAAGGGCCCAGTCCCACAATACCTGAGAGATGCAAACAGGGCAGGCCTGGTGATGGTGCCCAGATTCAGCCAAGAGTCCAGTTCGCCAGACAGGTCCATAGTGATGAGAAAGGTCTGAAGTCAGGCCAAGAATTTAAGTTGAAGAGTCAGGACCAGGGTCTGGGTGAATGGGGTGCATGGCCTAATGCAGGCATGGCTGCAACACTGCTGTAACATAGCTCAAGTTGGGGCAAAGCAAAAGAGCCTTAGCTTAAAAGTCACCCAGGAGTGAAATGGGGGAGAACCTTCACTGAGACTTCTTAGCAGAGCTTTCTGGAAGAACTACCTTCAGGTCTGGACACTTGCACCATTATCTAAATTGATCCTTAGCCCAGGCAACGAAACCCTCAGCCAGGGCAGAAGAGATGTGCTCATGGCCCTGAAAACTATATCAAAATATGCATTCGAATAGAGCAGAAACTTCAGCAGAAGTGGTAAAAGTTTTGTCTTATTCTGGGGAGAAACAAGGGACTTTTTATTTTCCAATGCCTACTGTCTGATTTTTGTCTTCTCTGTAGCAGAGATGGAGAATGAAATAGCACTTCTAGAACTCTAAACACCRTTTGCTTTCTCAAGAAACGAGAGAATGTTTGGAGAAGGATAAACATTTTCTAACAGTGGGATTTACCCAATGCATAAGGATGATGGCATCACTGATAGTCTCTCCTTTTGTATACAATATACAGAGCTCCACTGTACTCACACCACAGAAAGGTTTGTGCTCTGCTTTGTGTCAGTTCTGAATGAGAAAGCTAACCTATAGGATACTAGATCTTCCCTTTCACATATTCATTAACTAGACATCCATAACAGGACTTACATCAGTTTATATGGGACTGTGGTTCTCATTCAGACTCCCGGAGCTTTAAAAATGTGTGTAAAGCCAGAAAACCTATATTTTAAATAAATTCTGGTTCTGCCCTTCACTTACTAGCATATGTAGGACAATCATGTTGTTAATGAGTGGTAAATAATCCATGATGATATTTAAAGAAAAATCTTGTCTATAAACAGCTTGCCTTTCAAATGTTCTGGCCTTACAAGAAGAATGTACATGTCACAGTTGTAGTATAGTGGAATTATTGTCTTAAATAAATTGAAATAATATATTTGGCTCCTTGAAATATCTTAGGGTGATTGGAGCTCTCTGCTGACTTAGAGAACTGTTTCTTATGTTTAGACTTATGCTTTAACATTTTAAGACTGTATTTGGTCCAACCATTAAATGAGGACAAAGCTATAACCTCCTCCCTGTTGTTACTTAGTAAATAATTATGTGGCTATCCATATGATTGTGGTCTTGACCTGATCTTACAGAATATCATTGATATATTTCTTCCATGATGCTGCTTGTTATGATGTGTTCAGTAAGATTTGACATGATTTGACAGGGTCGCTGGCCTCCATCTGAAATGATTCTTTGGAAGAAAACACAGGGCAGGTCTGCCAGTCCTTGCTGATCTAATCAGCCTCCTCCATTTGGCTAGAGCATCTCTGTCAGCCTTGCATGTGTGTACTTGCTAGCACATGTAGTTTTCCTTAGGGGCCCAAAGCACATTTGGCAAGCATTGCAATGGAGATTTCATTCTAAGAGCATGACTAAGCATGCCACTGAGCTGGAGTTTACCCCATCCTTTGTGAAGTCCTCTGGGGTCTCAGAATCATGATCTGTAGCACTGTTTTGAGATCCTTCAGGAAGTCTTATCCCCCTTTATCAGATGATAATGAAACACTCTGTTCCTGTTCTTTGTTGACTAAACTTTACCAGAGGGATCCTTCCAGAGCTAGGAGGATCTCTTTGTATGCAGGCCAGTGAGCAGACTGGGTGGAGGCCGGTAAGCTCAGTAGTATAGAGATTCCTTGCCAGAAGAAGGAAAAGCTGAATGAATTTAACTGTTAATCACATCTCATCATTTCTGAGTTGTAAACCTAGATGGGTTGATGGATAGGGGAGATGTTGGGACAGTGGTGTACCATGGAGGCCTACAGTTCCTGGGTGTGCCAGATGTTTTGCCACTGTCCTGTGAGGAGATACCACCAGGATATCCTGAAAGCCCTCTGTATTCTCCTTCATCATATTACGGTAATTAATTTGTGCACAGCTACCGACTCTGTAGTTCTGTCCATTCTGAGGACCCTAGCAAGTGTTCTTCCTTCCCACTCCTCTTGCAGCTGATTGCTTCTGCCATCAGACTTGTAATAGTCATAGCATATTTACTTTTGTCTTACACTGCTGTCCAGTCCATTTGTGGCATGTAGGCAATGATATCAATTTAATAGGTAGCTTTTTCCAGATGGTGATCCTACACAAACTTCTTGGGTAAAGTAAGGAAAGTGCTACACCCCATGTTGCCTTCACCTCCAGTCCCCAATATGATGTATTGCAGCATGTTCTCCACTATGCAGGGGAGTACTGTGGAAAGCGTGATAGACGTTGGGCACTCATGAGGTTTCACTGCTTAGTGCTGTCAGGGAGTGTCTTGAATACGCAGAAACTTGCCTCTATTCTGAATATCGGTTCCAGAAATGCTGTAGTACTTCAAGTGCAGGAGAAGACTGGGCATCCTCTATCTCTTGCAGAATTTCTTCCTCTTTCTGGCAGCACCAAATGTTCCCTTCTTACATTAGATTATGAAAATGTCTTGAGTGTATACATGAACAACGAATTATATCCTTTTTGACAATGAACAGCAGGCCTATCCATTTATAGATTGTTCTACTGCTTTTTTACTGCTTTACTTTTTATTTTAGCCTGACAAACTTCAGTCATGAGTCTCTCTGCTGTAGTCTGGAAAATATCCCCAGATTCATTCCCAGATGTTTTGTTCACTTTCTCATCCAAAATGTGCACCCTACAGATGAAGCTAAAATTTTAACCCGATCATGGGTACTATTTTTCATGGTACCATTATAAACTGCTTGTTTTCCAAATTACTTGGAAGCTAAATACCTAAATAGCTTTCTTCCTTAAATTTACCAATTTGAATTTTACCAATTTGTCTGCCACATTCGTGCTCTTTTCCTCCCCTCTCTCCTCCTCAACACACTTTTTCTGATACCATGTTGATGTGTTGACCAGTAGGCAATAGGAGAGACTGTTAGCTTGTACCAGAGGACCAAGAACACTTGTATTGAGGGTCCATATTTTTGCTGAAGAGGTCTGTTAGACCAAGTTTATAGTCCCCATTTTGTACAGCTCTCAAGAGCTTTCATTCGGACAATAGCTGTTTTGCTATGCACAAACATAATGTCTGCAAGATTTCTGCTTGCCTTTATGTAGGCTGCATACATTCATTTCTTAGAATTTTGAAGTAAAATGTCTATATTGTTTCTCCATGATCTAGAAATGGGCTCACAAACCTTTTGGCAACTGGACCCTGAGAAATGATAATTTCAGGTGCTTAAAGAGGAAGGGTCTTTTATTTTTTCTATTTGTGCTGTTTATTATTTTGTTCTACTTCACTCCACCTTCAGAAAAATGGAAATTATTTAAATTATTTTAAAATGCTTTAAGGCATGCTCTTCTCTTCCATCAGAGCACCTCTGCTTTGGTTAGTGCATTTCGGAAAGCTGTTTTCCAGATTTTGGAAAGCTGTACGTTCCAAGTAATGTGTAAATGATGACATGCTAGTATATCTTTCTTATTGCTGCAGTAATATCACACTAAACTAACAGTAGTCAGTGGTCTGGTCCAGCAAAAGTTTTATTTCTATAGCATGGCTTACGCATGGTAAACACTACTAAAAAAAATGCTAAAACAGATAATTGACTATGTTAGTAGTTCCAGGTGAAGAACATAAGAAAGCATTACTGTAATTGATTGTAGAACTGGGTCTGTAAATTAAGTTCCATATGCAGATCTCTGAAATTCCCCTTATGTCCTCTTTTCCCATGCAAGTATACATTATTTTTATATGCATACAATGAGGAGAAAGCATGTTTCAAAGATATGAAGAGAACTAGAAGTTCTTTGTGATGACGTATGTATCCATCATCCAGCAAATCATCAATGCTCAAAGTTTTTTGCTGGGAGAAGTAAAAAGTTGATGGTGAGGTTACTTGCCCTTCTTTGCTAGGAGGAATATAATGTTGCTGTTAATGGTTTCTTCTTCCCCTTCATCAGGATCTGCTTGGAGCCATTTTTATGTTTGCTAATGCTTTACACCTTGCTAGTTCTTCATCGGTCTACTAGTCAACATTACATCTGAATTTACTCTGCATGATGCATTTTACATATTTTGGATAATTGTTCTTCCTTGTTACCCCTAGAATTGTTTTTGTCTCAGCTCAGCATTCTTTCATTGGTGAGTTGTTGGTAATTGGTGAGTAGCTGGTGACCGCTGGTGAGTTGCTTATAGCCCTGGAAACTCCAGTGTCAGCTTGTGCCCCTCTTCCTACCAACCCATGCCTGTACTCCTCTGCACTCCATCCTGTGACCCCGCTTTCAAGTAGGGGTCGTACCAGGCCTGTATTTCTCTACACTGTATCATTATGCCAGTCATAAGTATTTCGTTGTATGCAGAACAATTAATTGTTATTACTGTAACAAAAATCTAATGGTTACACCATTGAAAGATAATCAAAAGTAAAGCAAACAAGCTACAGCAAAAAGTACAGGCAGGCAAAGACAAGTTCAGTGTTGGCCTAACAAGCCCCAGTCCTGAGGACTTGCAAAGTCAGTGCAAAGCTTGTGTCCTGTTACTGACCTTGGCAGTACTGTGTTTACTGAGCTACAGGGCTATAATAAAAGAAAGTTATACCTTTAGCAAAAAAGGAAGTTGAATTTGAGATACAATTAATTGTATTGGACCATTGTATGACGAATGTCAAGGTGCCCTGGTTTTAAATATCCAAAACTGTAAAAATAACCAATTAAAGAAATAGGAAGTCTCAAATCAAAATCTGGGAAAGCAAATACTTAAGCTGTGGACTGACATGAGTGTTTCAGTTTGCCAGTCAAGTAAATGCAAGATAGCTCTAGGAAATACTATAAATACTGCCATTCTTGAAATAAAAGAATTGAAACCTTTGTTCACATAGTAAACTTTTGCATAAGTAATCCGTCTATAGTTAACTTCTGTCAGTTATAGTTCATCAGAATGAGAAAGAGGTCTGTAATTTGACCATAAAATAGAAAGGAACTTAGTTAGCCTAAAAAAATTGCACTGTAATTAATAAATACTTCCAAATAGGTGATGCTGAATGTGTAGATACGCATGCAACTTTCGCATAGATTTCTTCACTAATCTCCATATCAGTTGTTGTTCTTGCATGTTTTTTTTYCTCTCATCTGGAGATATATGTCTACTTACTATGCTAGAATTATTTCAGTTTAACGTAGTGCAAATGGCAGTGAGATCAGGGGGATATTCCTGGTCTTCTGTCAAACAGTTACTCAAAGCCTTCTTCAGGAAATTTACTCAAGGTTTTTTTCTTTTCTGAGCTTTGTGGAGTTTTGATATTTTTTGTCCAATGAAGCAGGAAGATACTTAATGGAAGTAAGATGTACTGTGTGCATCTGCAGCTATTGTTAAAATCAGTGAAACTTCTCTGCATATACTAGTCAAAATATAGACATTGCTGAGCAAAAGAAGAAGAAATTAAAGTACACATGGGGTGGTATAACAAGGTAAAATACCTCAGTATTTAATTTAGAGCAATATTTGCCATTTTCTTGTTACTTGTCAATGTTAGAGATAAACTAATGTCCAAGACAGACTTCTGACTAATCAAAAAGGAACAGAAAAAAGTATGTGAATATTTTATTTGATTTTTTTCCATGTACTATTTTTAAGTGATTGACTAAAACCCAGTATAAGTGCTTGGATTCAGTATTGCAGATGCACTTTGTTTACAAGTTGATTACATTTTAATTTATTTATTGGCCTGTGTTTACCAACTGCTGTTTTCATTTTGGTGTCTCATTTCTACCAAGGGAAAAATCATGAGATTTCATTTTCACAGACACTGAAAGTTTTGAACTAAAAATCAGAAGTAATTTAAATGACTGCTTTGCAGTCTGAAAGTGAAAAATGAAAAACATAAGTCTTGTTTTAGAATTTTTTTCTGATTCAAGCTGGAGTTCTTTTTCAATTTTCATGGAATATTTTAGTGCTGATTTTTTTTTTTTTTTTTTTTTTTTAGCACTAGAAGTAGATCCTGATAGTGTCATGGAGGTAATAATAACAAGAGAATAGAGAATAGAGAATCTCTTTATTAGGTACAAATAGTCAAGCAGAATAGAAAGTAACTATATAAATTAAAGTTTGGAAGTCAGAAAGTTATCAGGTATCAAATAATAAATATGCTATTGAAATTAAAAATAAGATCCAGCAATTAGGAGACTATTGCAAGCTTGTGGAAGCTACCAGGAAGAAGCAGATAGAAGTCATGCTCTAAAGTCTAGCCTGCTGAAAGACAAGATATGTCTAGGTGTCTACCTTCACATAGGAGGCATCTCCTGTGAAATTTCCAGAGGTCTGTGGCTGCCTACTGTGGCACTTAGGAAAAATCAAAGTGTGTAAATCCAGCAGTTGCAAAATCTATCAGATACTTGCATTTTGATTTTGAAAGTTCCCTGGGTGCTTAATCTTAGGCTTCTGCGTGTATACTGTTGGTGAAGCTAGAAAGGCAGACTCCATGCAACGTGCTGAAAACATGCCAAATTCATACCAATAGTATAGTTCCTCTTTTCCAATAAAATACATTCCTTACTTAGAAAGAATGACCTGACCTACCCTGAAGTAATTTCTTTGGCTTTCCTTAAAGTGTGAAGATCAAAACTTGGGTCCTATATCTAGAGATGTAACATGGTTAGGACACACTTCTCCCTTACGTACCCAAGTGTTTAGGCTTTTTCTGATGCAGTCAGAGCTGCCTTTCTTTTCTAGCCCATTGCTGTAGCTGGATTCTTCCTGGACAGCACTTACAGCAACAGCTGTCAGAGGAGTGTGATCTGGATCTGTATCCACCTGCAGAGTCTCTTTCTTGCCCTGCCTTTTCTACGGCTCTTCCTCTTCCTTAGTGTTATTTTCCATTGTAGGAAGGGCAGTGAAGGTTTGCACTTAACAACATTGAATTCTTTGATGTTCAGATTCACTTTTTCAAGGCATTTTTAGGATAGAATTAGTCTCAGTTCCAGGTTTCAAGTATTCTTTATCTATATCTGCTTCTTCTAGAAATCTTTCCTAACTTATTTTCTCACCTCAGAGCCTCCTTTATTTGATCTGCTTTCTTTTAACTCGTTTGATTTTTGCTTGGTCTTTCTAAGTTCAACCAAGGCAGCCTGAGAGTTTCTTCTTGTTCTGACTTTGTTTATTTGCATTAACCTCTCACAGAGCAAATCTGCTTGCTTTACTCTGACAAAGCTTAGATTGGTGACAGTAGACAGCAGAACCTTTTATGACTGGCACGTAAAGAGTTTCAGTGCTTTGTAGAGTCACAGCAGTAAAAAGAAAATGCTTTCTCTGTTACCTTGTGGCTGCAGGAGTTCTTGTAAATATGCTTTACACTGGTGGTATACAGAAATCTGAGGGCTTCTTTTCCTGGATGTGTAAATCATTAACAGAACAGTATGTGTGATCAGTAGTCAGCTTATGTTTTAAGTAAGTAGTGATTACTTTTATCTAGGGCATGTGGTTCCAGCAGAGCATAAAACTGGTAAAGGTTCAAATTCAGCAGTACCTCATTTCTAGCTGCTGAAATGACATCTGAAATTTTATATTTTATACGTACAGTAATTGTTCAAAATAAATATACTTTTTTTTTTCTTAAAGACAAATCCAGCTATTGAAAATCAGCTCATGCACAGAATCTGCTTAAACTAATCTTCTTTTCCTGCTTCAACCTCTGCTCCTGGAATCATTCCACTCAGACCCTATGTTTTCTTAAATAAAATTTAAGCTGCTTGTCCTCACCTTTGAGGGCCTATGGAGGCTCAGTGGTCCTCATATAACCCCTCCCTCTGCCATTCCTATGCTGTGGCTTTGTTCTCGCTCTCTTTTGTACTGTCATTGTCCAAGGTTATTGTTCTGTGCCTATTTCTGTCAAATATGTTTAGGCCAATATAAACTTTTTTTTCCCTCTTTTCCCTTTCTTTGTATAAAATACATTTGAGGGGCAAATTAATTCTTGATCTGTCTGGGAAGGGCTAGGAAGGTTTGAACTTAGTATCTTAATGAAATGCTTAGGTTTACTTCTTTTACAGAGTTTTTTGTGCTAGAATCACTCTCCCAGTTCTTGGTTTCCAAGTACACATTCATCTACATTCATCTGTTTTTTCTTGAAGTACTTTTAGACTCYTTCCTAGCTTGTAATTATCTGAATGATCTTTCTTAGCTTATAAGACATTAGACATGGAAATGCATCTGAGCCTAAAATTTGAAAAATAGCATGTAAAACTGCAATGCTCTGTAATTTATTTTTATCAGTAACATATTCAAGATTATTATGTAGTACAAAAAATAATTTACATTAGTTCATTTTAATTCTTAAAAATCATCTAACTATATGTCAGCTTAAAAATTAGAATAAAAAGATAGAGCAAATATTTTATCAAAGTGGAAGTTACGTTTTTATTTCCTCTGTGTTTGCATAGAAGAAGCAATATACAAGATTTGCTTGTATGCTTTGCCATACAACATTTGACAGGGAAAAGCTCTCCTGGTCTTGTTTTCAGCCATATTCAATGTATTTTGTTCTCTATGCCTTCATAAAAGTGGGGATAACAGTCATTTCATCACAGTTTATGGAGGCTGGGAAAAATTATGATGTTATTATGAAATTTTGAGGGAAAATTATAAGTTTTTTAAATAATATTTTGTATTGGGATTACCTCAGTGAAGTTAAAATTAGCTATTTACTGCAAGGGATGTATAATATCTCTGCTTGTTTAGGTAAATAATTGCTTATTTACCTGAATAAGAGGAAGCACTAGGAAAATTATATTGGCTGATGTTACAAGTTCTTCTAGATTCTTTGCAGGAAATGTAGAGTAACAAGCCCAACCAGCAAAGCAAAGAGCAAATATGTAGATGCTGGCATTTGAAAATGCACAAGGTAGATGTGTCAAGAGAAGAGTCCCAAACATCTGCAAGGAGAAAAAAGAAAGCTTTCTATTAAGATTGAGCATTTTGAAATGTGGGACTAACCAGATATCTAGCTAACCTGGAAACAGTCCTGAGAAGATTTATGAAATGTATTAAAAAGATGCGAAACATCTCAGAAATTCAAGCTTAAATATATACTGCTATGCTGCAGAGATTTAAAAAAAAAAAAAAAAAAAAAGGAAAGACTTTACGTAAAGGGTTTGATATTTCCTTTTGGTTCTGTTCTTTTCATGTTATCTGAGTAAAAAAAGATGTCGTTAGATTCCCTGGGCAAAGAGTTTTTCCATGTCAGTCCATCCAGAGAGAAGGTTTATTCAGTCCGTTGGGATACTTTGAGGTCAGCAGTGTTCCCAGAACATAAAGCTGGAGGGCTCCATTTTCTCAGAGTTCTGCAACAGCTCATAAGAAGGAACTATGTCACAGGGCAGGCAAAGCTAAATTAGTTCTGGCTGCACAGAAATTAGGAACACACAGGTCCAGTGGGCTCGGATCCAGCTTGGCAGTCAGGTGAACTGGGGAAGACTTATCTGGCACCAAGAGACCTACTTTGTATAGAATAATTTGAATTGTTAACTAGGAAATGCTGTATGAGTGTGCCAGATGCCAATGATTATCTTTCCAGTGCATTGAGCCTGAGTCTCTAACAAATTGGAAAAGAGTAAATCAAATTTAGAGGAATGTTTTCTTTAAGTGAGGTTTTATTTTCACTGATTTGCGCTTCAGGGGAATTTTTAGTTTCATTAGAATTAGCTCTGTGGCTCTTAATGGTTTATTTATTAAGACAATGGAGAAAGACTGCATAAAAATGTGCATTTAGGTTTTTATTTCTGTTGTTCATACTCAAAAAGAGGGAAATGATTATTTGCATCTTCAAGACAGCTGAATAACAGAAGGTACTACTGGAACTCTTTTGCATTATCACATTAAATTTGTCTTGATTCCATTTCCAGGCTGCTTCAAAATATACTGCATAGGCTTATTTAAAATAAGAAAACCTTGTTTCCTGTGGTCTGAAATCTTTTGAGTCAGACTGCACCTTTTTTCACTTTCTCTCAAATATTCACAAGCCACTTGCATTGTATTCTACAGTCCATTTATTGTTGCATGAGAAAAATGGCATTTCACTTTCCTTGCAAGTAAAATAAAACCCATCACCATCAACAAAAATTGTGAAGTTTACAACCTGTAAGCATAGATTTCATACTGAAAAAAAGTGAGAAATGCTTATGAGATTCTCAAACTTCATTATATAATCTGTTGTTGATTAAAGGCTAGGTGTTGCTATTACTCTACACATACAACTGTACTGTACTCACCTTTGAGGAAGTAGCTTTAGTTTCTTACCATGGTAAACAAAATAGCATTTGTACTGATATTAGGGACTGAGAATATTGAATGGATAGTTAGTTTTTGGTATAACTCCATTAACTTCAAAATTCTGAATCTAAGCATTTTTTTTTCTAGTGATCTTATTTGACAGGCAATAGGCTTCAGTCTTGCTGTAGTAGGCTCCATTCTTCCAAAGCTGGTCAGAGTTTAGTGAAATGCTAATGCTACACAGTAAATTGTCCTTTATTCTGTAACTGTAGGGATAGGTCAGTGCTTGTAAACTATCTGCATCTATGAAGAAAAGGACC
The DNA here is from genome assembly GCF_003343005.1 of Rhea americana. Classification (NCBI taxonomy): domain Eukaryota; kingdom Metazoa; phylum Chordata; class Aves; order Rheiformes; family Rheidae; genus Rhea; species Rhea americana. The sequence continues at coordinate 1,609,449 of NW_028185372.1, read as the reverse complement.
ATGATGTTGAAAAGAATGAATTAGACCTGGGAACATGCAGGTCTTAAAAACACACGGTGAAAAATTAGTTCCCACCTATACTGATCACTTTGATCTTAAACAATAGGCAGCTGCTTCAAGGTAAGTTCTTTCTAATCTTGCCAGCTTTCAGGAAGTACCTTTGTCACAAACATGAAGTGTTCTTGAACAATTTCACACAAAGAGTTTGAACAGATTTTGTTTTAGCAGTGAATTAGCATTTTTTGTGTCCACTTACTCTTGTGTAATTTTTGGAGTGTTCGTCCCAAACTGGCAAGGGAAGGCTGAAAATATTGTACCAGCCAAAATGCACAGTCCTTTTCTGAGTCTGTAATGAAATGCATAATTTAAACCAAAGCACTAGGATGGTTTCATTGTCAGCCATTTCTCCTGAGAGTGTTACAGCCAACAGGTTGGCTGGCATTCTTTGTTGAACTCCTGGTACTGCCTRCCTAGTGAGACCTGCTACTTTATTTGGAGCAAAATGGGCTTCCTACTGCACCTATACAAATAGTGTTTGAGAGAGAGTAGATCAAAATGCACAATAGAACAAGACTAATAGCTGTGTCAAAATATGACATGATAATTATCTTACACATACCTGTTTTTAATATTTTGATAATTTTTAAGATGTTTGCTGTTGCAGTTGACAGTTCTATGGGAGCTAATAAAATTTGTTCAAGTTTACATAACTCACTCCAGAAAAAATTGTCAGAATTATTGTTTCAAGTTGAGACTACCATGAAGAAACAGCAGTAGCTGACTAGAGTTTGCTTTTATGGGCTATGTGGATTTTGCTTCCTTTTTTCAAAATACATATATTCATACTAAGTTGCTGGTAATTTACAGGCTTTCATGTAGGTCAACTGCATTTTTCATTTTTCCTTCATTGTTGGTACTTAGCTGATGTGACTGAAAGATTTGCAGTTTTTGTGTTAAGCTGTTTTCACTTGGTTAAAAGGGGTAGAAAGGGTCACAGAAATTATAGTAGCCTGAACGAATATGTAGTTACTGCATCAGGAGGTCAGTATAAAATTCAGACGCCTGTGTTTCAAGAAAGTAAAAGTTTTGGATTACAACTGGAGAGTAACAATAGGAGTATAAAGAAAAAGCAGAATAGGAGCCTGTGTTTTCCTGATGGCAGCCTTCTAGTACCTACAAGGTGATTTTCAAGATGAAGAATCTCTTTGCAGGGGTACATGATAGGAGGACAGAAGACAACAAGCATACTTTGAAACAAGAGATGTTCTGATTGGATATAAGGAGGTGTATCTTCACCATGAGGACAGTCTAGCAGTGGAACAGGTTACCCCAGAGAGGTTGTGCAGCCTCCATCCTGGAGGTTTTCAAGATATGAGTGAGTAAAGCCCTGAGCAACTCAGACTGATCTCATAGGTGACTCTGCCTTGAGCAGGGTTGGATTAGAGATCTCCCAAGGTCCCTTAAAATCTCAATTATTCTTTGATTCAACGGTTATTTGCTGTGCTATTGAGCATTATGAGGTCCCGTGGAATTTGCTTGAGCCTCCTTGGTGTTTCTAGTGCTTCCATTTTTCATTTTAGTGGATTTCTTACAGTCGACTTTCATGCACACATGTTGTGTCTTTCTGTATGCATCCTCTCCTGAACACTTTTACTGAGTCCTGTGTGCATCTCATGCACTTACCTGTTATTTTGACATTCTCAGTAGCTCATACTTGCTTTGTCTTTTCAGTCTTGTAAATATGATTTACCTGCCACCATCATCTAGCTCAATGTAATCAACACATATGGGGGATATGGAGGACACTGCACTTCCTAACTATAAACCTTGCAGATTTGTTTACTACATATTAGGTCCCTCCAAGTGTTCACAACATTTTCATGGAATTTTAAATAAACATGCTGTGTTTGATTTTCCACTTTCCTAGCTTAAACAGCTGTTGTATGTCTAGAGTTAAGATCAACTAGCTTTTCTGGCTTTCTTATTGTGCTTAGGCAAATACCATTTATTTGTTTTTCCAGAGTTTTTTTGTACATTTCTTTCAAATGGAAAGTTAAATGCATTAAACTGTAATTAAAAGGTATATTTCTACATGTGTAATTTGAGAAACACAGATACTTAACTAATTTCAGTCTCCTATACAAACCCTCACTATTTAGTACACAGCTTATGAGAAGTCAAGTAAATTACTGAGTAGATGATTTCTCTATAAAGAAAATATGCAAAATACAAGTTGTTTTCAACTTTTTCCTCAACAACTTTCTTCTTTCTCCACACAAAACTACACACTCTCTCACATTATGGAGGCAGAAATTTTCCTTTTTTCTCTTTCTTCTCCAGATTACTTCAGCCTGTCTTTTCTTTCTCTGCAGGAGTCTACTTTAGATCCTCTTTTGTTGTCCATCTATATCTTGTTCTGCATTATCTCATCTGAAATGATATCTCCATCTATCTTCTCTGCAGTGATTATCCACAAATCTATATCTCCAAACCTTTCCTTTTGCCTTTTGTCCAAAAGAACATTGGCCTGTTTCTCTCATGTTTCTTTGTGAATTTTGCACCAGCAGACAAAGCTAGGCACAGATTAAGGACAGTTCTTGATCAGTCACCATAAAACTTTGTTTCTCACTTTCTTTCTTAACTATTATAGAAAACTGAACCAGCTTTTCAGCTCTGATCTCACATCCAGTCTAGGGCTTACAGATTCTTTTGCACTGCTATTCTAAAATAGTGTGTTTTCTGCCCGTCAGAACTCTTCATATGCTTTACATTAAGCAACTACTACAGAATAAACAGAATATTTTGTGCAAGAAGGAAACAAACCTCATGCTTTCCCAGCCAAGTACCATAAATACTAAGCTATATTCACATTCTGCCATGCTTATCTTTTTTCTGTCCCTGTAATTCTTGCATTTGTAGCCAAAACTGAAACAGGAACGGTACAGAACAGTTCTAACCCATATTATTCTGTGCTCTGAGAAATAAGAAATGCAGGCTTGAATTTCTTTAGGATGAGATGATAATTAAATTTATGTTTCCAGGTTTTTGGTGAATGACCAAACTAGTATATTTTTGTGCAAGATAGTATATTTTTATGCAAGAGAGACAATAATTTTTAGTACATGTGTTTTGTAAAGCCTAAGCCCTATTTGCTCAGGTGGCAAGCCCTACAAGAGAACTTCATGCTGAAAGTCAACAGAAACACTGAATATGCCAGATGCAGATTTGCCAGTAAAACAAAACTAAAATCACTTTAGAATTATAGAATTACTATTGGAGATTTTGCTCTGTGAAATTGCTTTTACTTTGATAGCCTAAAGAAATGAGACTAACTGATCTCACAATCTATGGTCTCCAATCCATCTACCTCTAATCCATCTTTTATCCTATTGCCCAGTTTAAAACCACACTTGGAAGCGASTGATTTCCCAAATCTAATAGAAACTTACAATTTTGTGAAAATTGTCAAATGAATGGAAAAGAGAGACCTAGATCAGTGCTTCTTGCGTGGAGGAGGAAAGTCATGCAGAATTTAGTTAATGTTACATTTCCTTTTGCAAAAGGCATTTGGCTGGTCAGCATATTGCATATTGCTGGTCAGCAAAGTGCATGTTGGCCAGCCMGTCAACTCCTGCAGAAGCCATCCTGTCAGCATAGCTGAAGGTTGTGCTGACAGGTTAACTCCAGCCTAGCTATAGCATTTCTCTCTCTTGGCCAATGAAGTATCGTGAATAATGTCAGGAAGAAGGAAGTTGGTATTATAGTGGGAAGGTGAAGCAAATTCTTAGAATATCAGGCTGTATTAGTTCCACTGCTCGTAGAAGAACATGTGTTTTTTCCAGGCTGGTTGCTGCTTTAATCATATATTATTGCCATGTTTTAGAAGTTAACTCCTGTTGACTCAGTATTGCAAAACTGTTTCTGAAAGAGCTTTTGTTCTCTAAAAATTATAGATGTACTATATTCAAGAGCACAAAGCATTCTTGGCTATAGCCAAGAAATGTTTGGTACAACTGAGGGAATGGGGCGAAGTGTTAAAATGTCTCTAAGCTGCTCATGTCTTTCACATCCTGGCACCATTCAGCATAGGTCAGTCCTACTGAATAAAATGGAACTAGTTGGAAATAATTTTGTTTTGTACCATTTGTCTATAATTCAAACCTCATCTCCTGGTTTGAGAACAAGGATGGTACATAAATCATTACAAAAGCCAGGATGAAAATTCTCTTGCTCTGTGCTGGCATAGTCGTTGCTGGCACAGAGCCCATCTCCACAGTTCACGGTGTCTTTAGTCAGGTACTCCACCCAGACTTCACACGCTAGTACTGCTTGCTTTCATCATGTAAGTGGGAGGTTTTACTGGGTGAGTGTTAGACATTGTCATGTAAGTAGAGCTGCAGGAAAAACACAGGCCTCTATATTTTGTAGGATGCTACAAAGGACAAAGATTCCTGTTCCTCAATAATGTGAAGTGTTCTGTTGCCCTGAGCTTTTTTAAAGTAATAATCATTAAAATGTTCTGGGGATGTAACATCTAGGGGATGTAATTTCACTGCAATCACTGAAAATGTCACTCAAATAGGTATAATTTAAATAAAGGTATAATTCTTGTTTGGGGTTATCAGCGTGCATGCTTATGGAAAGAGAGAAAAATATATTGAGAAATCACAGTTTTTTTTCCATGCACTTATCCAAACACAAACAAATTAACTTTCTGAAGAATGACAGTTTGTTCCCAGGTTGAGAATTTATATGGTTTGGCTGTAAAGTCAAAAATAAAGTGGTTTGTAAAGGAATTCAGTCATTGGCTGCTGCTTTTGTTATGAACATAGCTCTTCTAAAAAGCGAATTGAACATTTGACTAATGGAAAAAAATATCTTATAAAAGAAAATAGAAAGAGATTCAGTATTAGAGCCAGACTTTCCTGAACCTCAATGCCAGTTCTTATACATATTCAGCACTGGAAAATGAGCATAGCGGAGCTCGAAGTTCCTTTCACAACTGGCCTCATAATCTCTCCCTCTCTCATAAATGGAATTAGTCATGTATTTTAGCTTAGGGATTGGAGTGTTGTCCTAAAGAGTCTGACAGTCTTAAGTTTAAAGTGTCTGGAATGCTGTGTCCAATTCTGAGCTCCCCAGTATGAGGGGGACATGGACATACTGGAGCGAGTCCAGTAAAGGGCCAGTAAGATGATTAAGGGACTGGAGAATCTGTCATATGAGAAAAGGCTAAGAGAGCTGGGATTGCTCAGCCTGGAGAAGAGAGGCTTGGGAGGGATCTTGTCAATGTGTATAAATACCTGATGGGGAGAGTAAATAAGACAGAGCCAGACTCTTCTCAGCAATGTTCAGTAGAAGGTCAAAGAGCAATAAGCACAAACTGAAATACAGGAAATTTCATTTAAAGATAAGAAAAGTCTTTTCTACTCTGAAGGTGGTCGAACAGTGCAACAGGTTGCCCAGAGAGGTTGTGGAGTCTCCATCCTTGGAGATATTCAAAACCTGCCTGGACATAACCTTGGACAACCTGCTCTAGTTGACCGTACTCAGAGGAGGGGAGTTGGACTAAATGATTTCCAGAGGTCCCTTCCAACCTCAACTGTTCCGTRATTCTGTGAAATGTTCACTAGAATGCCTGGATACCACTTGGAAGGATTTTTCAAAAGTATTTATAACTAAATTGCTTCTAGCAGTAATTCTGCCCATGAATACTTCCCTCAAATCTAAAGACTTCAAAGTATTTTGGGAACCTTAATTTACAGACATGGTAGTTATAACTGTAGTTAAAAAGCTATACATCTCAGTGAGATTTAGTGTCTGCCCTTTTTGCAGATGGGCAGGAGCTGTCCAAGATCACAGCTAAGGGATCCATTGGCAGAGATAAGAGCATAACTCGGGAGCTCTGAGTTCTAATTCTCTTACTTCACACACGCAGAAGATGCACATGCATTCCGCCATACACTTCCACCTTCTCCACCTCTCCGATGATATCTGGAAGGCTTGGGTGTCCCCCATGATGCTCCATGCTTGGAATTTATTTCCTCCTCCTATCTTCAGAATTGCATTCCAGCATCTATGCTTTCCCTAAGGAAAGTAAATATAATTCTAGCTCCTATAGTAGCAGCAGAAAGTTTCCAAACAGAGAGCCTAATTTTAAGGCTGTTGAAGCAGAGGAGAGACTTCTACTAATTCCACTTGCAGACAGACTGCAGAAGTGCCTCAGTTTTAGCAGTCACCCCACGTATTTCTTTTTTCTTTCTTTCTTTTTTTTTTTTTTTTTTAATAATACAATCAGTGCTTCCTGCTGACCTTTTAAATATCCATTTGGTACATTTAGCCCACAAGCTACCTTTTTTCTCCTGTCACTGTACCAAAAGCACAAACTATTTCCTAATGTTTTAGTTTGTAGTCATGGATGGATTATATGTAATTATTTAATTAATTTAGTGAAAGGTAAAAATGAATGCATTCAGTGAAATAAAATCAGTTTAATATCCGAGTGTATACTAATGAATTTAATTCTGTAACAAAACCACCCTTGAGAAACTGCTACTAAACTGTCAGATTACTGCAGGGAAATTCTTGTTTCCTGCAGAATTTTAGCCAAGACTGTGGCAAAGCAGGAAAGACTACATACGAATTTGCAACAATTCACCTCCATTTAGTTTGCTACTGTTTTAAGAGTCCACTTAATATTATATACTTTACATATAGCAAGTCATATTTTCTAGATATTATATAGAAAAATGCTCAGATGCTATAATACTTAGGGTTGTAGAAACATCTAAATAAATCAATGTGTAGTTTCCATTATGTTTCTCACAGGGAACACTGAGAAATCTGAGAAAGCATATTCTGACCAGTAAGACTCTCAAAGGAGTAAGGAGGTTCATACAGACAGTTTTAGTAAAGCACTAAGGCCATGTGCCTGATTGCAGAGCCTTGTAAAGTATGAACATATAATTCCTAGAATTTACATTCTGTAATAATACTGAAAAAATGGATCTGTTTTGGCCTGTGGAATTCTTGTTAGAATGAGTTAGTTTTAACAGGAGAAATGTAAAGCATGTAAAGGAAAAGCAACGCTAATGATGTTATGATTGTGTGGAAATCTATCACAACTGATTCCTGAAGCACAGGAGGCTTTAATATCATTTTCTTCAGTAGAAGGGCCTTGCCTTTGCCCCATAAAAGAGCTTAGACTGCTTTCTTCTTGCATCTGACTATTTACAATTGTCCAGTGAATATGTCATTGACATATAATAGAGCTTTAATATTATGCTCAAAGAAAACCTACATGTATGTCTAGTCTCACAAATGTGTCTGTTCTGAATGTAATCTCGTAAAAATGAATCACAGCATTTGATTACACTTTTTAACATTGTACATCACCCGAAGGACAAAGTGATTCAAGAGTGAGTATTAAAATGAAAAGGAGTAAGTTAAGCTAGCAAATAATGTTCAACGTAAGAAAGAATCTTCACACTTTGTATAGCAACATGATTGTTACTGTGTCCAGTGTACGTGTGTTCAGATCTGTATGCCTGTCACTGTCAATCTGTGATTCTTGGTACCTGTCCTGTGTAGCTCACAAACTAGTCCATAATGGACAAAAGAGATCTGCATCGGYGTGTTTCAGTTGGCAGTAAAAGTCTGAAGCAGGTTAAGAATATTGCAGAAGTAACTGTTGAAATAAGTATGTCCTTTGGTATATTTAAAAAATTTGGCAGCATTTAACTATGAAGATGAATTGATCTGTATTATTAAATAGCTTGTAATTTTTGTTCCAGTCAGCTTACTTCATAAAATGTATCTGCAGAAATTAAAACCAGAGTAGCAAATGTTTATATGTAGCTATGGCTCTGCAAGTGTGATAAAAATCACTTTGCTGAAATCTGTTTGAGGAAAAAAGAACAGAAAAACAATACAATAAGAAGGTCCATATGATCCAGTGGACTTCTGTGACCCACTCAGTCTGCTTATTTCTAAAATGTATGTTTACATTTGAATGCCTAAATTATCCATCYGTACTGTCTGCAACTGATTTGTCCCCTTTAGGTGCCATTGCTATTTGCACTGTCTTGAAAGACTGTCTCCAGGGAGTACTCAAAACCTTAATTATTATATTGGCTAGTTCTTAGAGGTTTGATAGGTTCTGCGTGCTTGAGCTGCTTCAGAGCTGCCTTTTTTCTGTGTGCTGGTGATACCCACCCAAAACTATAAAAGTGGATGCAGATTAAAGTTGTTCAGCCTTCTTAGATATGTAACCATCCTTTTTGCTTGCACTCAAGTGGTCCAAAAAACTTGAAGTGGAAAAAGACCTTATGGAGACAGAGGTCTGGCTGTTCCGACTCAGTTAAATAAACAGTGTCTTGGATTTGATAGTCTGGAGCTGGTATCAGTTAAACAGTGTCAGATCATATATTCAGCAGAGTTTCAATGGAGCATCTCAAGGATTTAATTAAAAGAATAATTTAAAACATGGCTGTGTTATTAGATTTTTCTGTTGAAATTATAGAAAATATGTTACTAATCCAGGCATGCAGCCAAGAAGATGCAAGCATACAGCTATAAAAGGTAACATTGAAAAGGCAATATGAAAAGATATGAGTAACAATAAAGTCTGAAGGTATGGATTCAAGTTTCAATAAAAATGACTTATATCAAGTGAAAAGGTCATACTTTATGTAAGCAAGGATTTAAAAGCCTGTGTTGTGTTGTTACCTAAAGTAATATCCATGCTTACGGGCTCTTTTTTTCTTGTTATTTCTTTGTGTTTAAATGTCAACATAAGGTTTTTATTTCAGGGGATGTGAAAGAAATATTGTGGATTTACCACAAAATGAGTATTTGAAATATGATTGGGTAACTCTGGACGCCTACAGAAAATGACTGATTAAAGCTAATTATAATGGGATATGAAACAAAATGGGCTGATGTTAATTACAGAGGGCAATAGTAGTTTTCGGGTGATCTGAATTTCTAAGCTTAAAGTTATTTCAACTGTTAGTAAAATTTACTAGTTTGCTACAAGTTACTATGAAGTCCAACATACAAAGGGCAAATGTGAAGGTTCTGATGCTTATGCCTTTTCTTTGATTCTGTGTAAATATCAAACACTTCTAAAAGAAATATCATTGATAGTTCAGATTTATGACCTTCATAATTTCTTCTTGTGACATTTTTGTGAAGTATCCTTAGCCCAATTAAAACATGCAGACCTGACATTTCAGATGTTTTGGTATAAAAAGCCATCTTTGTTTATTTGCAGTTATTAAAATTTTTGAATTTCAACCAGATTTTTTTTTTACTTGAAAATCAGATCATTTGGCTTGCAAACAGTTCTAAACTGACCACTGCAGCACCCCACTTTCATACCTTCTCCCTCAGCCCTGCAAAATGAGTGGAGGCTTTATTGTTCTGAACAACTACACAGTTTTAAAGGGAGAGAACTCTTGACTCCGGGGTGTTCCAAGCTGAAATCATTATCCATTATAATAAAGCTTATAAAACTTGATAAATATAGTATAGACCATAGGTCCAATCTGAGAGTGGGTGCAAAGGATAAAATTCACAGTCACTGAAGCTATACGATAAACAGACTGAATCAGAAACATTTATTGCAAAACCAGATATACCTTGATGTGTTGATACATGGTATAATCAAATGTCCTTTTCAGGCTCAGTTTTTTCACCAAATACTGTGAAATTACTGAAGAAAAGTGTGAAAGTAGATTTTGCTCTAATGTAGAATATATTATTTTATTCTTTGAAAGCTTTTTTTCAAATTCTGTTCAGAGGCTATTTCTTCATTATTTAACCAAGGAATATACAAACTCCACAGGGGAGTCATGCAAACTGAAAGAGTCATATTTATGTTAAAAAAAAAAACTCAGTATATATTTGATATCAGCAAAGGTGAGGGAGAAGCATTTTTATGCCCTTAGTTTGTTAAAACAAAACACTATCCATGGTACAAAAMCTAATATCCTACATTTAATTAATGTTTATTCATGAGGCCATCTGTTTACATTTGCTGCACAATGAAGACATCTCAGCCTTTGAAACATGAATTTCCCAAAATAGTTTCTTGTAGCATGTTTCATTTACTATCAGAGATGGAATTATCACCCTTTAGAAATGCACTTATCAGTAGAAGACACAATACTGTCCTTGCAAATTCTGAGGAAGAATTTGAGTGAGTGAGTTAATGAATGAGTGGGTTAATTAATAAATTTACCTTTAACCTCTTGAGATTACAGTGTAAGTCTTAATTCTGTAAACAAGTACGTAAAAGTCTCACAGTCTACAACCTCAGTGTCATTTCCTTATACTTACAAAATAAATGAAAAATCAAAAACACAAGTCATCATGATGGGGAATCTCTGAGAAATAGCGGCCTGTGTTGAAGATGTGAGGTAGATCAGGTTAGTGCTATACTTCATTCAGTCTATATAATCATCATGAAAAAATGGGAAGTAAATGGAAATTTGAACTCAGGGTGAATTTGCTTCCTTCAGAGGTGCAGATTGCAGCTTTTAGGAGCTTCAGTATTTTTCCCTGTAAACCTGTAATTAAATAAATATGGTTTTACTGGAAGATGAACAGCTATGTGAAATTTAACAGGGCTGTGACCCAGCAGCAACGATCCTGTTACTGGTTTGGTATGTAGAAAGTCCAGAGTAGTTTGTAATGACACACTTCTCATAAAGAAGCTTTGTGATTTTTTACTCGCATTATGGATCAACACTATGTATTTGAACACCTGAAGAAAATAATTTGTTTATAAAATGTGTTAAATGCTGGGCTACTTAGGAATTAGGTACAGGAATATATCTGTGAAATGCCACCAAAATTAAAGCTAGGTATGGTAAATCCTCCATGCATATCCACATATTTCTTTATTAAGGAAAGTWTAATGCTTTAGGTCACAGATGACAATGCATTTATTTTAGTTATTTAAAGCTCAGGAAAGTGAAGGTTGGTGGGTTTATCCACATTATTGTCAGCAATTTCTCTCAAAGAACTGTAAGAAAAGCTTTTCCCCTTAGTTTTAGATGACCAGGAAAGCACTGTTTTATTCTTCCAGCTAAGCAGTGGGCTATTTCATCACCACATGGCATTAGTAGCCTTTAGTGTGCAATCACAAAGCTCTTTTATCAACAAGCTTAAAACTCGGGGAAAGTGTTTGAGAAATGTTCCTGTTCACAAGTAATAGGACTTCGAGTGTTTGTATCAGTTTGATTAGAGTAGTAATTTTTGGTAGTTATGTTTTTACAGAATAACTGTAGATCACTTAAGCAATGCAAGTTTAATTATACAACATGTACTCAGAAAAAGACAAAGAAACAGCTCCTTTTACGATCTCATACTGAGGACCTCTGGAGAAAAGAATATTGAAACAGAAAACAATCATTTCTCTAATAGTTTTCTCTGCTCCTGCAGCTATTGTTAATTATTGAACATATTTGTGATTGAACAAGAACATTTATTATAACCCCAGCAGCCAGGTTCTTTCTACTACAGTGTTACCACAATCATAACGCTTTGAAGAGAGACTCCAGACACAGACTACGCCAAAATGGGCTATTTCCGTGACAGGGAACAAAGAAACTGTGCTAGAGCTAAGGTCACAGCTCTCTTCAGCATTTCCCTAGTGCTGCAGGCACTAGGATCCTGACGAGCCTTTTCCTCCACCCAAACCCACCACGTGTGTTCATCAGGAAAAAGCTGTTTAGGTGAGGTATCCAGTGGCAGGAGCAAAGCAGATGCCTGAAAATCATTTGAAAAGGAAAATTTTATCTGATCCTTTACTGCTCAGTACCAATATTTTATTTTTTATTTCCCTCTTCTKTGTCATCTTACATCTCAAATTCCTTCCACATATGTCTCTTTTACACTTTTCTCCCTTACTATTTACTCCCTGACCTTTACTATTTTTCTTCCAAAAGTTCTCTACTCCTTTGCTTTCTGTAAAGTTTTAGTCTTGTTTAGTCTTGCATACACCTGTATGCAGGCATCTTTCCCCAAAAGTGTGAAAAGACCAAAAGACTGGATGCCATTACATTGTTCATTAAGATTTTGTGTAATTAAAGATTGTCAGAAATTTTTCATCACAACATTTTTTTGGAAACAGGAAAAGTTCTGATCAAACTGATATTATTTGAATATTTGCTTAGATTTCAGAAGATATTAGAAAATTTCAAAACAAAATATTTTATATTGATATTTATTTCATGATATTTTGGATTTATGAAAATTTGCATTGGTTAAAAAAGAATTGGTGACAGTCTGAAATTAAATTCTGAAGTAAAAAATTTCTAAAACTTTCTTAATAGACAGCTTCCATTTTGAAGGGGTATTTTGAAAATATTTTGAAATGAAAGTAATCTTTAAGAGTCAAAACAAAATATTCAAGTTTTGATCTGTTTCGATCAACATTTTAAGTTCTTAAGAGCATAAACTCTTTTTCTATACAGTATATAATACAATGGGATTCCATCTTTGTTCTCAGGTCTGTTATAATAAATATGATTTGAATAAAGGTAATTTGATATAGAATCTTGGTGAGATTCTCTCACTTGGGTGAGAGTCTGCTTTATGCAGGAGGTGAGATCAATACTGTCTTACTCCTTTCTGATCACTGAAATATGAACATTCCAGTGGTACTATTGTAACTTTGGTAAAAACAATATTTTTATGTCAGTCATATTATGTAGGGATCATTTCTAACACCGGTTCATTGTATCACTTTCTGATAAAAGCAGTCAAGAGAGCAGAATAAAATTTGATGATAGGATAGAGCCGTATGTTTTTTGATATAGTATTAGGTAATAGAAGTTGGAAAATGCAGATGAAAGTCTGTTTCTAAACATAGCAGACTGCAGGAAAAAACAATTTTTACATATTTTTATTTAGCAATCATATCCATACATTTCCTCTTAGAATTAGACTTTCTTTTAAATGTGGAACAATTGCATATTTTTTTAAGTCACTATGAAGTGATCTAGAACTAAAAGACAGCTTGTGCTTGGGGGCAGTTCTTTTATTTATCAAACTCTCTGTTCCCAGCACTGAACTGACAATCAGATTTCTGTCCTCTCTAAAACAGAGAACATTTACTATTCAACTGAGTGCCGTCTTTAAACTACTGTTAACCTTATGTCAAACCTGAGTAACTTCAGCGCAAACATATTTTTGCCATTCAGTTGTATGTTATCTAGGCCATTTTATATATGCACATGAAAAAGAAGCTGTTTATTGCTCTCAATTAAATCTGCTCCTCTCTAATGGTAATGTAATGTTTAACTGCAAAATAATTCCATAACATTTTTATTGGTTTCGTCAGCTTTATTGAAATGAAAAACAAAACAAAACAAAAGAATATCCTGGTAACTGAGCAGTACTCCTTCCGTCTCCAGTCTATCCAGACTGTTGTTGGTGTTAGTTTTAAACATCGTTTGTTTGGTTTCAAATTATTTAAAGTGAGAAGATCTCATAAGAAACAGGGTGATGAAGTTGGTAATTTCATGTATAAATATTTTTTCTTGCACTGGCAGATAAATTGCCCATTGCTCGCCTAAATTATTTCTTCACAATATAGTTTAGCCAGATGAGATGACAAAGGAAAGCCCCTTAAACACAATAGCTTCTTGGTAAAAATTTCATTTCAGTCTGGCACAGGTACCAAATCCAGTCGCCCAATAGATGTGAGGCTGCTGTGTGTTCATGTCCTCGGGTTCACTCAGTGGTGAAGCTGAGAAGGTTTCCTGCTGGGGGTAGGTGGGCACATACACATGTGCACGCACGTATACACACACAGCCACACAGATCACCATAGACTGAAATCTGCTAGTGGTATATATGCATATACGTGCATGTTTACACGAAGTATGAATCACTCCAATAGGAGGTCTTAGCTACTCAGTCCACCCAGTAGCTGACCCCGAATCTCCTGGTTTCCCCAGTTGCTGGCACCTTGACATAGGAGCCAGTCCCACTCCAGCAGCTGGTACTCTGTCCTCTTCTACTCACTGGCTGGTCCAGCTGGAAGTTCACTAGTGTGCAAATTAACCCGAACAGAGCTCTCAGAACAGAGCGCTCACCCACATAGACAGTGGTTAGAAACAGGACTTGGAGAATGTAAACTAGACTGTGGCAATCAGGCACACAGTCCAGTCAGACAAGTGTGCTGACCAGCTAGCTACCTGTTTACACTTGGCTGACTCCTTCAGTCTGCAAGGTGTACTGGGAGGGAATTTATTTCCGTTGACTCAGCCTCTGGCTAGCTGATTCAGTGTGCCCCGTTTGCACTGATTACRTTGCTAGAGTTCCTTCCTCCTTCCCATCACAATTCATCTGGTCCTGTCCCAGCTGTTGTGCATATTGTCTATTAGCTTTTAAATGCACAGCCTAGSACAGTCTACTAGTAAATCTAAACTRCATGCTAAATTGCTATTTTTTGTGCTTTTATTGATACAGATAATAGAAAAAGTGAACTGTAACAAGTATTTTCCCATAGTCATTATTTCTCTTGATATTTAAACTTATTGAATTAAAGTGTCTGTATTTAAATCTGCTACTACCAAGAGGGATTTTTTGGTCTTTATGTTTTAGGAATAAAGTAATGATACGTGCAGTAAGTATACTGATACTGGAATTACTCTTTTTTTTTTTTTTTTGCAGATTATCAACTGATTGGACATTCATGAGAGAGCAGAACAAAAATCTCACACACATGAATCATTTAGGTAGGAAACTGTACCTTGTATTTCATGAATATGCCCTCTATAAGTAATATTTATTAACATCATAGTAAAATAACAAGTATGAGCTTGGTAGTTGCTAGAGCTGAACTTGCATAGTATTTCAAGAGCAAATTTTGAGTTCTAATTTAAATTYGCACTTTCAAACACTAAAACTTTACACTTTACAGCTTATGCTTTTCTTGTTTGCAAAAGACTGAAATAAAAATCCTGAAATTATGGCTACGCGTACAGACCACCATGGAAGAAAACAGAATCTTCATCAGCCATGAAACTGGAAGAATAAGATTGTCATTGTTAGCTAAATCATTCTTTATTGGGAAAAGAAAGGCAGGGTGGTGGTGTTCAGGAAAGAAAACAGTAAGAAAGATCAGTTCCTGGTTTTTGGTACATTTCTAGTATGAGTTTGGGCAAAACATCTCATCTCATTTTTCTCTGGAGATATTCAAGGCCTGCCTGGATGCAATCCTGTCTAACATGCTCTAGGTGACCCTACTGAGCAGGGGGGTTGGACTRGATGATCTCCAGAGGTCCCTTCCAACCTTACTGATTCTATGATCTCTCTCTGTCTTGGTTCTCTATCTGTAAGGTAGGAATAATGGTGCTTTTTTTCTATTGCCTTGGCCTGTCTTACTGGTTTAGATTTTGAGAACTTTAAAAAGGGCTTCAGGCTCACTTCTGTAAAATCAATAGGAATTAGGTCCATAAGTACTTTGATGGGGATTTGAGCATCTAAATATTTTCACAAAGCTGGTTTTTCATGATTTTTCTTTTTAAAAATGATTTAAGTCTTCCAGACTGACGAGTGTATCTCCATGGGGAAGAGGAATTGTTCTGTTCATCATCACATATCGACTGTTTTTCGAAGGAAGAACTGTGAGGGGTCCTTCAGAGAARGTTTGTTTAAGAGAGAAATTCATGGAAAAATAGTTTAGAAACCCTGATACAGACTTTTTCGGTGGATTCCAAAAAGACCTTCTAGGTGCCTGTAGCTTATGAACTACATGAATACAAAGTGCTTGTTCCTGGAAAGATAACTGAAGATATTGAACTGGGTGTCTAGGGTCCCTTACAGAGCCCACAGAAAGAAGTAAGTGTACCTGGAAAGCATTCCACAAAGCCTATATACTAAAAGTGGCCACCTGGAATTAGTCACAAGAAATTCAGATCAGAGGCATGTCTGAATTCCCACTTTTCTCTATAGCTATGCACATCTGTGAAGGCTGTACTGGGTGCTTGAGGGATGCAGAATTTGGAGACTTCTGATTAGGTCTCATTCAAAAACCGCRAAAGCAGAGCACTGCACACCTACTGCACACCTATTGCACATCCACAGCTCTAATTTTCGGTATAATCCATTCAGAAAGACGTCTAGTGACTGTGATGCCCATATTGTCTTGGTTATGGCCTATATCATCAGTGTTGGCATATGAGAACTCAGTGTGGGAAGGCAGACTTAACGCAAAACTCACAGCATAGTTGAATGTATGACCAGTGGCATTCTAGATGGAATTGCAGACTGTCACATTATTGCTTTATTCTATTCTTTATTTCTACTTGGATTCATACGCCTGTAGTTCAAAGGCCACTGTGTGAGCCAGTCAAATGATAAGGAACTGCATTCTTCTGAGAGTCCCTAGATTGCCTTACCCCAGGCCTGAGAGCTGAACCTTCTTTATCGTGACTAGTAGGGATGCAAGTTTTGCACAGTACAGATTGGAAGATATGTTTGGCTTGAGGTTTCTTTGGAAACACAAGCAAAGCAATGGGTGATGAACAGAATGTCGCTGACAGTAGATGCTCTAGCAGCATACAGTTTTTRCTCCTTCCTGCAAGCCTGGGAACTTTGCAGACAGAAAGTTTTGCCATCTGTGCAGAACTGAGTAAAGACTTCTCTGTCAGTCTCAAGAAATATGTCCATCAGCATGGCCAAGAAAGAGATAGAAGAGAATGTAAGCACTAGAACTGAAGTCAGATAGGGACATTTTTCTYGCAAGCGTGCTCCATAGCACCTGATTTCAGTATTAGTATTAAATTTCACCTTCATCTAGTAGCATTAAAAGCACAGTTTTTAACTCCCCAGTTTCATATTATTAATTACAGAGCAGAGTTATTTTGCAGGAATATAGTATTGCTTACTTCAGTGCACTCTAAAACTACARGTATAATTTCTGTCTCCAAGATGCACTGTTTTCTGGGGTGGAATGCAGCTATAAAATACTATATAACAACTCCATTAAAAGGGAGAAATTGTAAGAGAAACTGTAATGTGGGCTGGAGCATCTGCCCTATGAAGAACAGCTGTGAGAACTGGGCCTGTTCAGCCTGGGGAAGAGAAGACTGAGGGGGGATCTTATCAATGTGTATAAGTGCCTGAAGGGAGGGTGTCAAGGGGACGGGGACAAACTCTTTTCAGTTGTCCCGTGTGACAGGACAAGAGGCAATGGGCAAAAACTGAACCGCAGGAAGTTCCACCTGAACATGAGGGGGAATTTCTTTGCTGTGAGAGTGACGGAGCACTGGACCAGGTTGCCCAGGGAGGTTGTGGAGTCTCTTCTCTGGAGATCTTCAAGGCCCACCTGGATGCAACCCTGTCTACCCTGCTCTAGGTGACCCCGCTGAGTGGGGAGATTGGACTAGATGATCTCCAGAGGTCCCTTCCAACCTTACTGATTCTATGATTCTATGAATATCATAACGTTGTTGGAATTAAATCAAAAAACTTCAAAAAGGAGGCATATGATCTTTAATTATCAGTTATTCAGCCCTTGGTTTTGCATGACATTCTGCTAAACCAACGTCCACTGTAGCCTTTATAAAATTATTTATTCAGTCCTAAAAGTGAAGCATTCCCTCACTCTTACTATTTTCAATAATGCTAGTTGTCCTTTTTTGAAAGGTTTAAGTTGAAGATAGGAGAGATACACTTTTGATAAGAGTTATTTCAAAGTAGGCATTGATTTTTCAATTAAAGTATTTTTTAAAAAAACAAGAGATCTCTCCAGAAGCCTTACAAATAATATTTGAACCACAAATAGCAAATACCAGGCAACCATGGAAATGCAGGCACTGGAATGAATGGAGTATGGTTAATATGCCTGAAGCCTTCTGACCACTGCTCTGCTGCTGCTGACATTTCTTTAGAAAGCAATGCACAAGTATCAGAATAAAGCTTTTCTGAGATGCTTTTATCCCAGAAAGATAACTGAAGATAACATAAACATATTTATGATCTTAAATTGAACAGAGGCTCTGGTAATTCYTTAATAGAAAGTATTTTGAAAGTATTAAGTCATGAAAATAAAACAGGACATCTAWCTATCTCATACTTGTGCTCTATTTTCTAACTGTTAATAATTCAAAGTATTTAACTTGAATAAGAACATTGGCCTGGAAAGCTTATGCTGGATCATCAAGTCCAGTCCCCAGCAATCAGAAACAATCATGTCATATGTTTTATAATAGATCACACTCCATGGGAAAACCAGATTGCTTTTAGAAAACTCTTCCAGATACTCACTGCTGYGATGATTTTATAGTATTTTTCAAATTTTTAGAGAAAATTATGGTCATTTATTTTCGTCCCAACATTTGCTAGAGATTACACTATTTATTTTCCTTCTTTTGATGYTAATCCCCTGCTATGTTTATAGAACACAATTACATCCTTGCCTCGAGTAAAAAGCCAATTCTTTTAGTCTCTATCATGAGATCTCTTTCCCTGTCTATTCCCTCCTCATTTTAGTAGGTGTTTTCTAACTCTGCTCTAACTAGGTTAACCTGAATTAATTTTTCTTGAATATAGGTAACCAGAATTGTACTTAGAATTTTGCATGTTCCAGATGTTAGTCTGTGGCACKAGTAAATTCATATTCCTCTGCTGTATCTCTTTGTTTTAGAATTGCATTTGCTTTTTTTGCAACCGCTTCACAGAAGTGGTTCATGTTCATCTCATTTTTAAACAAAAAATGCTCCCAAGAAGAAGCATCTGTTTTTAAATGCATTAATTTCATCCTATTAATTTGGTTCTTCAGTTTTTGCATATCCAACATTATCCTGTTTTCCTTACAGAGTACTCTAATTCTTCTCTATTATGATAATGCCTCCCAGTACATCTGTAAAACAACAAAARGATATGGTACCAGTTCTTTATAAGGGAAGCACAGTATAACTCTCAATCTGAAAGTGCTGTATTACTTTCAATTTTGCAAATGTTCCAASTATTTGGGGAAATAATAAAATAATAAAAAGTACTATCATATCAGTTTCATATATATATGAAATGGTTATTGTTTGTAGCTCATTTTTTCACCTTCAGTTGTGAAAAATGTACCTCTTTCTTSCATGAACTCAATGGCCTGTGTGTTCCGCGTTATGTAACACAAAGTTTTCAGCTCATTCCTGAAGTTAAACACTAACATTTGTGCCTGCAGTTTGTTTACAGTCATAAAATTAGCATGTACTTACACAAAATAGATTTTATATTTAAATGGTCTGCTCTACACCAACTGTATGCAGATAGCTGTGTGTGGGTTTAAAACTAACATGAATGCAATTCTGCAGTGTGTAGCTCAGTTGTATGAATGAAACATGTCTGGAAGTTCGGAAGTAGTATGTGAAAAGGTAGCCAAATGTTCTTCAATACATTACGCAAAGTATTTGTTGCCAGTAGACACATTTTAGAATCAATTAAATTAACTGATATTTCTTTTGCCTTTGCTCTTGAAAAACATTTATGTGGTGACGGGTTACAGAGTTTCTTGGTATAGAAAATGAATTGCATAATGAAAATAGAGTCATCTGATAAACCACAAAGAATTTTCCTCAGCAAAGAGACAGCTTTTTCCCACACTGTGCTACACTGAATGGGTTTCAAGCATACAAACACCTATCAGATGTGCTTGGTGGGAGTGGAAAGCTGAGATAAGGAGGTTCATTTTTAGATAGTTTGGTTTCAAAGAGAGAGACTGGCTAGTGGGAATCTAGTAGTCGACTTCAGTCACCATCTCCACCCAGGAAACATATTGATGAGATTAACAGGAGGTTTGCTTTAAGTCATTCTTTTCTTCAGACTAAGCAGACAGATTTAACAGCAACAGGGGATCCTGATCTCCCTGAGCCGTAGCCTGAGTTCTGAGGACATCTAGCGGTGTCAACCCACTGCAGGAACTGGTCTGCAGAGCTGGTGGCCTCTTGCTTTGCAACACTGCAATTTGACCAAGTTCTGCAACATTGCTCTGACCTTTGTTGGTTGAAGAAAGGGGGATAATTGCATCCCCTCTAGAATTTTCACCTGAGAAGTTAACTGTGAAGCTATGCTATCGTTTCCTTGGTTTCTTTTTTTTCTGATCTTCACATTTCCACTTTAATGCAAAAAATAAAAGTGATGTTTTGAACACACAGGAAGAGTAGCACTCTTCAGCCAAGGTGATCCTGAGTTCACTATTGCCAGTCCTGAGTATTTAGAAATCATGACATTGGCTGAAAAGTCATAAATATTTAAATAAACTGTTCTCTGTTTTCAGAAGCTTTAAAGTTCAAATATGTTGTTATTTGTATCCACAGGGCTAAACCTGTATTTTTTCTTTTTAAAAGGCTGATATTTCCAGTAAGTTCACAAGTCTAGAAGTTAGAGCTTTTAATAAAAGCGCACAGTATCCCAAGATGCCAAATAAATATGCAACAATTCTTAATGCTGTGAAATTCTAATCCTAGCAAGGCTAATAGATGGTTAAAAGACCTTCAGGAAGACCTACTTACTACTCTCTAATTAAGCTTTGCTGTGCCTGAAGCAGGAATATAACTCATGCCACGCCTTTTTGAGAAAGAACAAAACTCAATTAGCTGCAATTCAGAAAGGACTTTGATCAAGCCAGTGATAAGCTTCGTAATTGACTGTTTCRTGATGGTATATTTTTCAGTGAGCGGTTGATCTGATATTCCCCCCTGGGGAGAAGAGGACAACATGAAGCAGAAATTTATATCATCAGTTCAAATTATTTTGTTACTTTCTCTGAACACAGTATGTCTGTCTGGTAAGTAAAACACTTCACAAAATGTTTTTTTTCCTTAAAACGTTTTCTTAACCCAATCTATCCTGACCATCACTGGAGCCTTTACAAGCTTGAATTGCTATTTTTTTATAAACTTCTGTATGAAGATTTTGAAAATACCCTGAATCCTCTTTTTATAGTATTAATTTAATGATAATGTGGTGCTGATGAAAGGCACTCACTCTGCCCCTGTCACCTGCTTCGGAATTAGCATCATATGCAAAGTAACAGTATTAGAGATAAGGTATGGAACTTTATTGAAGTAAAGTTGAGCTTAGATTGAAAAGCCATATGCCTTTCATGTCTAAATGTATATAATTTATGGTCTGTGTTCTAAGTAGTTGATGACAAGTGGTCTTAACAGGAAATATTCTTAAATATATTGGGATTATTAAGCAATATTCAATAAGTAATGAATACGTTCAGGTTGCTGATACAAAAAATACTCCATCTAGCCCATTGAATCTTCCTTCTATTAATTTTTATTACCTGTAATTTACCCCAAATATGAGATATTTTTAAAGTTGTGCAAATAATGGAATTTTGGTTCTGTTGAAAAACAGAGGGTGAAATTTAGCTCTAAGATGACCTGAAGTTAAACATTTTGAATATTTTATAAAAATCAAACAGCCATATATTTACTTACAAGATTTTTAATTTAATTTAGAGATCATTGAGTTTACTACTGAGTCAAAAGTTCCTTTGAAAAATAAAAAAAGTTACTAGTTATTTATAAGCTTGAAATAAAATATATTTACTTCTCCGAAATTTTTGACCATTCTCTAGGCAGATTTATTTACCAAATTCAGTCTTTAGTTTCAATTATTTTCCTCAAAAATACATTTCTTGTCAAATTTATAATTTTTTGGGGGGGAGAAAAACAACATTGTCAAACTCTAATATAACTAGCTGAATTTCTGCACTTCCCAGGTCAATCATTTCCTGGAAAACCTAAGATAATAGGATGTCGTTCTCTAGAAAAGGAAACCTTTTCTTGTTGGTGGAAGCCTGGTTCAGATGGAGGACTTCCTACCAATTACACCCTGTTCTACAGCAAGGACAGGTAAAAAGAATAATTATTCTGTATTATGGAAGTTAAACCTCATGACGCCAAGTTAAACCATGATGCCCCGTGTTAAACCTCAGATAACCAAAAAGGGCTATATGAAAATGAATGGCTTTCTCTTGGTGAAAGAAATGTGACTACCACAAGTACCAAACTTTCAAACAGATTGTTCGTAATGAAACTTATCTGAGCTAAAATTTCCCTGGTCTAAACACGTACTGGGAAAGATGCAATTTCTCCATCTTATGAGGCACACAGTTTTTGTCCAGTGGCATGGGGAGGTCAGGGTGCAGGAAGGGCCAGCTACTCCTTACAGGACAGGAGATGGGTGCCCTCGGATCTCCCCATGGCCACAGGGCAGGGCCTTGCAGCCAGGGCCTGTGCCAGTGCTCTGCCAGGGAGCTTTTCCACTGCCACACACAGCAAGGCCATGGCTGGAGAAACTAGAGGCACAGAAGTCTTTGCTTCCCCTCCTAGATTTGTAGCCAATCTAGTGGTTCACAAAATGGAGTAAGATTAGATGTGAATATTGCATCTCAGAGTATACTGTTTTCCATAAATCTGTGACTCCCTCATGCTGTTTAAGGATAAAAGTTTTGTGTGTTGAGCTACTTTGCTCAACTTGTGTTTCTTTGCATAATTGCCTTTTCTTCTTGAAAAAAAAGAGGTCTCAGAATAGGTCCAAGTAAGCAGGGAAGCTCAGAGATTCAAATTTTTAAATAATTTTGGTGAAATTCAGGACAGATAAGTAAAGCCTTAGACTTCTCTGCTTAAATTAAATAAACTTTGAATTATTCAGTATTAATTGATCAGGAAAGATGCAGCTTTTAATGAAGTTATCACAGTCAGCAATGGTCTGAGATAGATCATGCTTCCTTTATCAATAGCGGGCACATCTGTACAGCTTTTATTTTATGAAAATTCAAATGTTTCAATCTCAGTCAGAATAAAACTTTCTAAAGCATTTTAAACCATACCTTTCACAGCCCATAACAGTTCTGCTCTCTGAATAGATGCTTATCAGTTTTTTTATTAAATTTGCTGAACAACACACCCAGGCATTGTAGATCGGTGCCATAGTTTCCAGATAGTTTTGTCCTTGTTCATAAAGTGAAAATGGGAGTAAGGCCCAAAAGAAGCATCAAATACAAGATCTACAGATGAGGACTGTACCCAACAGAAATAAGATAAGAAGGGTAACTAGGAGACAGTGGTTATCAGTGGTACACAAAGCATGAAAATGGACAAACATCCCTGAATCATCTCAGCTGGTACTTTGGCTTTATGCAGCTCTTTACACCTATGATAGGCTCAGAGTATATCACTCAGTTCARCTTCGATTGAGTACAAAAACAATCCTTCTCCTAAAAAAGTTCCAGTCTCATGTAAAGGTGATAGGTAAGAGACCATGAATTAATTAAAAAAAAAAATGAGACAGTTGTAATGATGATCATATTAAAAAGTAGGTAAATCAACATCTTGCTGAAGAAACGTTCCTCTGCCATAGGGCCATCAAGTTATTTTTCAGTGAAAATATGTATAGAAGGTATTTAGCAACTTCCTTCTTAGCCAAAGTGAATGTGCTTAATTTGCCTTGCTTTTAAACATTTTTTAAAATTGGCTTGTACTCTGCAAGTTTCTCTTTCCATTCTTTTGCTAATGTATTCCTATGTATAAAAAAGCAATGAACAGCTTTTGATCTAAATAACTGCTACTGAAAAATAGCTTGATTCAATAAAGCGTTTATGCTAATAGCATTTGACACTTAGTGAAATGTTTCCCAGAGATCGGATTATATACATATTAAAGTTAAACATTTTAAAGTACTTTGCTGAACCTAGGCCATTGCTAAAATACTGTCTGCTTTGCTTCATTTCCTGACCTTTTAATTTATAAAATTATTTTATTTCAGTGAAGAAAAAATCTATGAATGTCCAGACTACAGAACATCAGGTCCCAATTCATGCTACTTTGATAAAAAACACACCAGCCACCGGACAACATATAATATCTCTGTAATGGCAACAAATGAAATTGGAAGTAACAGCTCAGATCCTCAGTATGTGGATGTGTCTTGCATAGGTAAAAAGGGAAGAATGAAATGGGAAAAAAATAGTTAGGGTTATATCTGTTTTTTAATTCCAGAACGACTAATGCTGAAAGATTTCTTCCCTCATTATGTGAAACTTGTTATGAAGGAGTGTTTATCTACAGATGTTCTAAAATATGTACATGTAACTTATTTGAAAATTATATTTTAAATTAATCAGTTATACATTTTAATGCTATTTAAATTTTGGTTGAAAATTGGCTCCAATTATTAGTTATCTCCAGTTTTTCCATTAGACTTCAGGACAGTTTTGTAGGTTCCTAGCAGTACAGATTATAAAACTTTCAAATTAGGTTAATTTACCTGAATGTCTCAGACCAAATTTTCCAAATGTGAACATCTTTCTGTCTGCTGGCACTGCAATCTTTGGAAAATAAAAATAACTGCCAAAGCACTGTTCATTATTTTCATAATATTCCTTATTCCTAGCACCATTCTGCTTTCTGCATATACATACTCTATGTATTATAATGATAAAGGCAGTCATTCTTTTTAGCTATGAAATACCTAACATTTTTATTTTCTGAAAGTGGCCTAATGAAAATATGACTTGTATTCCTTAGTCTGACAAATTCAGAGTAAAGTCTAAAATTTGTGGATACTCTGGTAAATCAGTGCCAGTTGAACAGTATTAAAGACAAAGGTAAAGAAACCTATTGTACCATTCCACTGCGGGAATGTGGAATGATCTGAAATTAATGTGATTACATACAAAGCCATAAAGAAGATGCCTTTTCTGAGAGAAAATTGAAATATTAATAGTAAAATTGTCTTCTGTACAGTTCAGCCAGATTCTCCTGTGGACCTCTCACTAGAAACAAAAACATCTGCTGGTATAACATACCTTTGTGCAAAATGGTCTCCACCTCTGTTAGCTGATGTCAGCTCTAACTGGCATGTATATCACTATGAGTTACGATTAAAACCTGAGGAAGGGGAGGAGTGGGAGGTAAGGAAACAAAAATATTTCTTGCATAAGATCTCTTTTAAGTTAGTTCTCTTGTCTGAATTTAATTTATTGGTATTATACACATTATAGTTTCTAAGAGGATAACAAAATAAACGTATCCTAATCTCTTTAGGGAAAGAAAAGTTCTTTAGTGGTTTATAGTAACAGTGAAATTTTAGGTTTGCATAACTGTCCTAAGAATGTCATATGCTAAAAGAAAAACTGTTTAGCCCACAGATAGGATTTTCATTGTAATTGTTATCATTGATGTGTCTCTTGCTGAATGTCACAGTGAAAAATTGCTCAGTTCACAGATTTAAACCAAATCAGTTTCAGAGCAGTTTATTGATTCATTGAAAGCATGTAACTAATAAACCATAGATTGCTCTATGTAATTAATGAACAATCAGTGAACTATGCAGTGAGGATCAGGATCAGCAATACAAGAGCTTAATCACAATGCTTGACACTCACAAAGCATTAATAAACACCTGCAGATGCCTAAACAATTTTCTGTAACTGATCCCAAGAAGGTGTAATCATGTAAACAAGCACACCCCTATTCTGGGAGTGCAAGTTCCCCTACTTATTGCCCTCTTCTGCAGGAGACATGGCTACTTTAGCTTAATGTGAACCCATGCCGCTCTCTACAATTTGCTAAACCACGTACCAATGAGAAAGCACCCCACAAGGTCACGTACACACGCCCAAGATGTGGAGCACAGTTACACACAGTGTCAGGCAGGGAAGCTCTTCTCTCTGGTACAGGTGGAAGTCGTGGTGCTAACAGAGAAACCTGATGGCGTCCAACCAGCTTTCAGCTACTTCTTGTTCCCATTCCAGAGTTTCCACTCCCTTTTACAAATTGTCATGCTTCTTTAATAGTGCTTTTCAGGCTGACTCTTTTTTTCTTTCAAAAGTTTCTCAGTAATTCCTATTTTGTTTTATTTTGTTTAATTAGGCTGATACTCATCATCCTCTCCTACATGATCCGTTGCAGCAAACCCCCCTGTCAAAACCCCTCTATCAGAACATTTTTAACGTTGATGTTCCCAGCTAGTGCCATTTTGCCAGAAGTGGGCCACAGTACTGTCACAGCTGAGATACCAGAATAAAATATCATTCTTAAGGTCATATTCACATGGCCTCAGTGCTACTTAAATTGCTAGTGTCTAATCAATGGAGAAAGCTGTGTGTCTGTAGACTTCTAAAGAGTAATTCAAGGAGCCTGTGTAGGAAACTTAATATTAAGCCCTAAAACTGGCCACTAGGAAGCATCACACAGAGGAATTATCTGAGAGTTAGACTGCCTTTAGTGTTCTTCGCATTGTGGACTTGATGGAATACTGATTTATGGGAAATCTAAAATAAATGATACATTATAAAGTAGCAGAATCTCAGTGTCACTAAAGTGAGCGTTTCCATTAAGTCAGTCACTACCTTTACGTCTTTGTAATTAACGCTTTATAAAATCTCTGACCAAACCCTTCACAAGTCAATGACACAAGGATATGATATGCCTCTATGATTTATTCATTAATATACTCCAATTCTTTATTATTTCTACAGTCTGTTTTCTTTTCCAGACGATATCTGTTGGAGCGCAGACACAGTACAAGGTGATGAGGTTAAATGCTGGGYTGAAGTATGGTGTTCAGGTCCGCTGCATGCTTGACTGTGGAGAATGGAGTGAATGGAGCCCAGAAAGACAGATTCAGATCCCCAGTGGTGAGTGAGTGGTTATTGTTTTGTTAATTTTGTATAAATTCTAACTAGTTCAGTTTTGTGAAAGGTGCCTGAATGGCAGCCCTTAAACCAGATTCCTCAGCCAGATACTGCGTAGTGCTGGAGAAACAGCTTCAGTGCAATTTATCGTTTTTGGAGTGTAATTGCATATTTAGTCTGTTGATCTACTCAGTCTTTGGCCTCTTTACTGAAACTGGCTATAACGAATAGGCTGGGATTTACTAGGAAGTCACTTCTGATGCAGACGCGTCTGCATAGCATTTTGGTCCTGTCCCTCCGTTTAAAAATCTTGCTGATTTCGTCTGTAAGATACCAGGTAATGACAATTATGTAAGAGTCATTCATTTGTTCATTGCTAACTGAACTGAAGTGACCACCATGTCTAATAGGACATAACACTGCAGCCACTATCACATTGGAGTAATTATCTGTGTTCTCTTGGTTTTGAGTGGACACATTAAATAGAGATGAGCCTGTATCTTTTTATCAGACTCTGTAGTCAGGTTGTCTCAAATTTTCTCCTTCTTCTGTCATTAACTCTATTATTCATTATTTGACATGAAGATTGCTGAAATACTGTTAGCAGAAAAATATTTAAATGTCCCATTTTCAGATCTGCCTTAGGCAATCAGAAGTTTGGAAAAATCAATGACACTGTTATAAATAGTGGAAAATATATATTATTAATGTAATAAGACCATATTTTGCCACAAATACGCATCTGCAACAGTTTCAATCACATCAGAGCATCATCCTAGTCAAAATTTAAGTGCTTTCTTCCCTCTACCATATTCTAAATGCTTTACTTGAACCTGTAATATCATCAGGAATCCACACTGGTAATACAAAATTGCTTGACGGCAGTTAGGCAAGTAGCCTAGGCACTGAGCATAATGTCACTGTGAAAGGAAATAAGAAAATTTCATTTTTATGTCTTAGGAGTCAGCTTAGCATGATCAGTTACTGCCAAAGAGATTGCTGGGAAGGACATAAACAGATGGGCAAAAACTTACTTTCTTTTTCATTTTTTCCTTAAAAGTCAAAAGCAACAGCATACTTTTAATAATGAGAAGCATCTTGAAACATATTTTTTAAAGGAAAAATGGTTAATGTAGAAGATAGATTGAATAGCAGAGTATATTTTAAATGATTTTATAGAACCTGCTGTGACAGTGTATGAGAATCCCGTGTCAGCTTTCTGAGGCAAAGAGCCACAGATAAGAACTGGAACATAGTCCCTCGGTATAGTTGCGCTGGAAAAGGGTTTTGAATCCAGGTCAAAGTAGAAGGCTGCTGCCCTAAACACTGTACCATCCTTCCCTTCCTGTGCCGATACTGAAGCAAAATCTTTTATTTGCCTGTACTCCACTTGACAGTGTTTTATAAATTCAGGGTTTAAACTTACCAATTATTTCATTTCTCTTTTTTCTTGCAGGACAATCACCTCCTGAAAAGCCTACAATAATAAAATGTCGTTCCCCAGAAAAGGAAACTTTTACTTGTTGGTGGAAACCTGGTTCAGATGGAGGATATCCTACTAACTATACTTTGCTCTACAGCAAAGAAGGGTAATAAGATGTCCATAATTATTCAGTGTTTTATCAGGAGGACCTGGAAGACCAAGCCTAATTGGTTTTGCATTTAAGAGATGCCTTTTTCCACTTACACATTCATCATGGACAATTATCAGAGAAGAGGAAGTAGCTTCAGGCTTTTGTGCAAGTGACTTTTGCTATAATTGCAACAACACATTTAAGGTTGAAACAGGATCTCTTTTTAATGTCAGGTTTTTCAAACTGCCATTAATTCTTCTGGCATGGATAGACTTCCTTGAAAATTGCTATCATGCAGCAACCATAATACAAGTATACAGTCTTGTAGCTCCTTGGCTACACAGCCCAAGACACAAAGATTTTCAAAGTTACCAGATATTAATATTTTCATCTTCTGATAGTACTTTATTGCACAGGTATATGTAGGCAATGAATGTTTCACTGCTTCTGTGGCAATCTAGTGACTCAAACTCAAGTACCAAATATTCATTTTTAAGCAGAAGTCAATATTTTTGGGGATCCCATGCAATGAACTAGTTTTGGTTCATTCCAGCACTGCTCTGCCTTGGACTGACCTAACTGGATGCTGA
Organism: Rhea americana; assembly: GCF_003343005.1. NCBI lineage: Eukaryota > Metazoa > Chordata > Aves > Rheiformes > Rheidae > Rhea > Rhea americana. The sequence goes on along the minus strand of NW_028185372.1, from coordinate 1,580,614 downwards.
ACTGTAGAAAAAGATGGACCCTGGTCCATGGAAAAAAGACACTAGTGCAGCCAGCCAGGGCAGAGTGTGAGGCCAACATCCACACCTTTCTGTTCTGTTACTATGCTTCTCAGAGAAACATGGAAACATGTATAACATGCTCAACAGGTGCATTAGGTGAAAAATAGATTTTGGGGGGAGGAAAAGATGATGAAAAAAACAAAATAGACTGCAGGTCTATGATGTGGGCAGAATTAACATATGCTTGAAGTAAACACTGGAAATACTCCATTTTTAATAGGTGGCAATCACTTTCTACTTGCTCTTTGGACCATCTCTGAACTATGCAGTGGAGAATGGCATTTAGAAAAGTGAGAGTTGCAATTTACAGCAGCTTAAAACGCTCCAGACTTTGTAGTTTTTGTCCTGGGGCGATGATGGTTACTACAGTCTCTGGAGTTGCCTAGCGACTCTTCAGTCTGAAAGCAGTGTTCTAATGTTCTTAACATTGCCCAGCATGAAGAATCTGATTCAGCCCTAAGCAATACTGAACTACTAGTAATCAAAATCAGGTGTTGTACTCTAGATGTATGCTAATCTCTGTGATTCTTCCTTTCAGAGAAGAACAAATTTATGAATGTCCAGATTACAGAACTGCAGGCCCCAATTCCTGCTACTTCAATAAAAAACACACTTCTTTCTGGACTATATACAATATTACTGTAAGGGCAACTAACAAAATGGGAAGTAACAGCTCTGATCCTCATTATGTGGATGTGACTTACATAGGTAAGAGATAAACAAAGGTTTTTAAGTGGAACCAACTAATTCAAAATTATGAGTTTGAATACCTAGAATTTTAATTCCAGCTCTTCTCATATATAATATTATATCCAAGTTAAAACGATATAAGAACAAATGAGATCTCATCTGCTGTAATGATAAATCAATATTTATCCTTTTAGCATTTTATTTTCAAAAGAAGCCTAAAAATGCTAAAAGCTGAAAAACTCCATTCAGATAACCACATAATGGTTTGGCATATTTCTTTCAGTCAAGAAATATCATCCACCTAACATCCTTTTCCATTGTACCAGCAACTGAAATCAAATTGATCTTTTAACTAATAATACTTAAATTTGATTACCTAAAAGTACTTATCTGAAATTTGCTTTTCCCTCAGACCCAAGAAATGCTAAATCCGTGCTCTTTTTAACACAATATATTGATAATCTCTTTTCTCAGACTTTTTCCACAGAGTGACTGGGCAAGTATTTAGTTTTTGCTAAAGGAAAGGAACATTATTTCTAAGGGAAAGGAACCAGTTTGTTATCAATGGTGTGTCTAGCGGGAGCCTAATAATTGAAGAAGTGCTCCTGGAGAAAAGGCTTAACATTTTACCTCCATGCCGTGACTACTTACTTGTTCAAACTTCACATAAGATAGTGGAAAATAATACATGCACTATATCCAGGTACTCTAGTACTCTGAACTGAGGTAGCTGCAATCCTGACTGTGCCCCAAAACTAAGTTTCATTTTATTTTAGTTTTGAAGTATAGATGGGGCTTTAATATTACTGTTGTGTTTTATTTTTAAATATATCCTATGCATGTAGGGATTATGCTGTGTGTTTTCTGAATATAAAAGATGAGAGAAAAGGTTTTATCATCTAAATCTGTATTTTCGGCATTCCTAAATGTATATGCTTACTTTGATAGCATTATGATATAATAAACTTTCGTAACACAGCAGTAAATATGTCAACTTTGTTTCTGTTAACTTTGAAATATAGTTGTAGGGAAGAGTGACAATAAATGATAATGGTAGAAAAATAAATTCTGATTATAAACAATTAATGCAAATCTCAATATGGAGTCAACTTATTTACTATTGTTCAGTTACTTCAAATTTATACATCCATGCTAATTTATCAGGAAATTCTTGATTCCTGTATCCTAGCACTATTTCTATGTTACTAGACACACTGGAGGTGGCAAATCATTACTCGCACTATTTTATTCCTTCTCCTAAGATGTAAGGAAAAGTCCTGCAGACTCTTAGTGTCAGTTCTCTTATTTTAACAGTACAGCCAGATCCTCCTGTGAATGTAACTCTAGAATTAAAAAAGCCAATCAACAGAAAACCATATCTGGTCTTGACATGGTTTCCACCCCCACTGGCTGATGTCAGATCTGGATGGCTTACCCTTGAATATGAGTTGCGACTAAAGCCTGAAGAAGGAGACGAATGGGAGGTAAGGCAACTGTAAATTTTTGCTAGATGATGTTTTCTGATCAATTAGATTTTGTCAGTTAAGTTCCACACCTGCATGTAATCAAGCAGGCACATACTACAGTTCAGTTTTTTTCAAAAGCTATGCTTGTGTGCCCTTTGGCTTTCTACTGAGAAGACTATGGTATCTCAGATGCTGTTGTGTAATAGAAGGTGCTAAAATACTTGGTTTTAGTTGTGATAATTCTATATTAATCACATTGGTAATTTGTTAATTTTCATTTAGTCACGTTTTTTTTGATAATCTATTTCTCAACCACAGACATCTCTTAGGTTATAGAAAGCTCAATAACATCATGTAAAATGATTTACATTTGTACAAAGAACCATTAAGTGACAGCCGTCCTGACCACAGCTGTCTATGCCCAGAATGTACAATTCAAAATAACTGAGCAGCAAATTAAGGACTCTAGCTATTGGCATTGGGCTGCATTCCTTTTTTGTCTGCTGCAGTAATTCCCAGCCATCTCTATATCTTCCTTCCTTCCCACTGCTACTGCAATTTCCTATTCCTTGGTCATTACAAGGTTCACTGTTTCCTTCCCTGTGCAACTTCACCAACTTTTACATTCTTTCTTTTCTCTCTGCATTTTCTTCACCAGTCTTTGTGTTTCCTGCCTCCTTCTCCACCTCTCACCATTGCATTCCCACCAGTACTGGAGTTCCTCCCACTTTCCGTATGCCCATGATGTGTTGTTTTACTAGTTTCATTTGCACAGTATAATGGGGCTCGAGATCATTCCTGCTGCATTATGTTAGAATACAGAACCACAGAAATAAAATAGATGTACCACTATTCTGTGCCCATGTAACAATTCTTATGAAGCTATTCAGATTATCAAGACTTTAACCTAGCTATGATTTTCATAGCAAAATGTTTTAATTTTATATGGATTTTATGATTTTTAATTCATTTTCAGACTATTTTTGTTGGACAGCAAACGCAATATAAAATGTTTAGTTTAAATCCAGGAAAGAAGTATATTGTACAGATTCACTGCAAACCAGACCACCATGGATCATGGAGTGAATGGAGCTCAGAAAAGTATATTCAGATCCCCAATGGTGAGTGACCAAGCATCTTTTCAATAACTATGTAACAATGAAGTTCATGTGCTACTTTTGTTAGCTGTCCAGAGTAGCCATGAAGGTTGACATCCCATAGTTTCCCTAAGACAGGTAAGAATATCATTGCTAAGATAACTGAATTCTCAGCTTCCTTGCACCATACTCAGTGCTTCCTTGCACCATACTCTTCTTCATTATTTTTAGGAGCTAAGAAGGTGAATCAATTTCCTTACCTATTTAAACCCTATCCCTTCTCTTTATTGCCTCATTTATTCTCACAGTGGTAGTTTTTAATAGATAGAATACTGGCACTTGCATTAGAAGTACTACATATACTGCAAATAATCATTACCTTCAGACTAAGAACTCTGGATTAGTGTTTATCTGGAATGAATTCAGAATGAATTGGCATTGGCATAAGTAGATTGGAACCCAATTGCTGTAACTGGCCAATACAAAATTTCCCTCTTCATGCATTTTTATATCATTTTTTCCAGTCATAGTTTATTTCCTGCACAATACAGTTAATAAAAATCATACTAATTATCAGATGTTACTAGAGTTACAGATATCAGCCTATACTAGGAATGGCTGCTAGATTCAACACCCAATTTGGAAGTTTAGACTCATTTTTTAAATAAAAGCCTTTTTTTTGCATACTTACTATGTAAGTCTTAGTCATGTGTCCTTAAATAATTCTGGTTGTTTCCTAGACTTTAGAGTAAAAGATATGATTGTGTGGATCATCGTGGGTGTCTTATCATCTCTCATATGTTTAATCATGAGCTGGACAATGGTTTTAAAAGGGTACAGGTAAGTTATCAATTTCGTGACAGTATAGAGTTGAAAATCTCAGCAAACTTGTTAAAACAGGCTTTTAACATTTGATTTAATTTCCTATAGTTTTTGTGTTCTTTTACCAACTATAAATTAGAGGAATTTGACTTCAAATTCTCAACTGATAAAGAGATATCTCTATTGTTTTGTGAAACCAAGCTAAAAAGCAAAAAGGCTAAATTCTGAACTGGTAAAGACACATCTCTGTTAGATCTGAGCATCTTGGTTAGTCCTGTAAGCATTCAGCAAACATTATAATCTGGAGTATCCCTACTTCTGTAGAAAACACTTTTGCTTTTAGCCTGGTTTCTTAAGGGAAACAAGGTTTACACTACGAGATTGTCTTTCTGCCCACCAGTCTGTCAATTCCCCAAATAATTTATTAAATCATTGACTAATTTCAGTCAAATCTGAAAGAGGAAGATGTTTCAAAGTTTATTACTTTTGCATGAGTTTTTTAAAAATTACTGGATGAGTAGAGGAGAGAGAGAAACCACTGAAGGAAAAGCCAGCCGAAGTTATTCATCATAAATCCAGTTTAGTAGTTGTCAGCTGACAGTCAAGCGTGTCTGCAGAGGCCTGCTAGTCCTCCTGCACTGTGCAATAAACAGCTATGTCTTGACCAGTGAGGAAGTTACAGTAGTTTGAGAAGATTGGAGGTTGAGGGAAATATTTGTTTAATAGTAAACAAATATTAGTAGTGTTACTTTTCCAAAGTAATAATAATTACTTTGTGCTGTTATYTTCCTTCTAAATATATCTAAGGATAACTTAAAAACTGTACCTGAATCTGTAAACTACCTGGCTTGAGAAGGTAAACAGGAAACAGCTCCGTTTGGGAAGTATTAGATACAGACAAGCGGTTGAAATTCAGTCACGTTCAGGGAAAATAAGAGAACAAGCAGAGAGCTAGAACCTTTCCTTTTATGTTGTGTTTGATCTGTTTCTTTCAGAATGATAGCCTTTATCTTACCACCGGTTCCGGGACCAAAGATAAAAGGCATAGATACACATCTGTTGGAGGTGAGTATCCCTGATAATAACAGAAGAATTCACCATCACATACTTTTCCAAATTCTGTACTAGCAAAATCAATTACCAAAATTAAGTACAATATAGCTTTAACTAATTTAATTAATGTTAAAAATAAGGACAACAGTCCTTATTGCAGTTTGATATTGTGGAGCATATAGGCAAGGCAGAGTCTTTAAACTAGTGCCTTGCACTAGTGATAGGAGGGGATTTGAGAACAGAGTTTGGCACAACAGTGGTTCCCTGGGACATAACAAGAGTCAATGCCTGTGTGATCTTCTGTTGTTCTTACAGAGAAACTCTCTACAATCTCCTCTCATGCTGAGGAGACAGGACATGGCTGGCTTATCATTTTCCTCCATTCCCTTCTTGCCAAGCCCATGAGACTCTTATCTGCTCTGAAGCTCCCAGGTCCTCATATTTAGGAACATGAATTCTGGGATTTTGTCTCCCCACTGTGAGAACTGAGAGGAAGTTCTTTCACTATTTTTCTACAGCAGTAGAGATTCAGTTTAGGTCTAATGATATAACTATTCAAGTAATATTAACTATGTAATTGTTCATAGTTGTTCTAGTCATATATAAACTTTAAGGTTAGCAGTGAACAAAATATCAATGTCATGTTTATTATGCCCTTAGACAGGGAAGTCCGAAGAATTATTGAGTGCTCTTGGTTGCCATGGTTTCCCTCCAACATCAGACTGTGAGGAACTGCTGATAGAATATTTGGAGGTGGAGGACAGCGAGGATCAGCAACTCGTGCGAAGTGATAACAATGGTCATCCCAGTAAAAACACACAAGTGACATCCAAGGAAACAGACAGTGACTCAGGACGAGGGAGCTGTGACAGCCCTTCTCTGCTTTCTGAGAAGTGCGGGGAGTCCAGCACTCTTCCATCAAAACTTCCAACACAAGATGTAAGAGATGTTCATGAAAATAATGCAGAAAAAAGGGAGTGGGAAACTCAGTGTATGGCCTCTTCAGAAGAGAAAGTGCTCCCTTTTAACACTACAGGTACAAAATCATCCACATGGCCTGCAGCTCAGTTACCTAATATTCAACCGTCTACATTTGCCTATCACAGTACTGTAGATGCACGTAAGATAACACTAAGTACCACAAATGTGAATGTTGCACAAGTTTTGGTGGGAAATGAAGAAAAACAGCAGTCACAATATTCTACCACTGAAACTCCCGATGAAGAAAACTTGGAAAAGCAACGAGAGATGGAGAATATGCATTCCAAAAGTGACCATAGCACAATACAGGTCAAGCAAAGCAGACTCAATGAAAAGTCATCTTTTCTGAATGCTAAACTAATGGATTACGTAGAAGTTCACAAAGTTAGACAGGATGAAGAGCCCGCAGTATTACTGAAACATAAAGATGGTAGTGGAAAAATTGAAAAATACACCGTTCCAGGAACCAGCAAAGAATATACAAAGGTCTCAACAGTTGTGGACCACAATATTCTAGTATTAATGCCAGATTCAAGAGTCCAGCACACACCTGTGTCTCAAGAACCTGCAAAGGAAACGTCTCAGAACCTTCAGCAAGGTAAAGTTGAGAAAAACATGAGCTACTGTCTGACAGCTCCAAATGAGTGCAAAAGAGAGGCTAGTGGATCAGAGTACATGGACCCATCTTGCTTTATGCCCTCCTTTAAATAACTGAAAGTTTCGTTATTCTTCATCAGGTAATGCTACAGAATGAGTTAAATACAATCAATATAATAAAGCTAAGCTCTGTGGTTTAAGATTATGCTACTACATCATAATTGTAGCTTACACCTTTTGCTAGCTGACAAATATTTGATTTAGATATTGATTTTGTTAATAGTTGTGTACAGTAAAAGGAAAACACACAGCAAAGAGTTCCTTTAAAAAACCTAGCCTCCTATGTGTATTATAGAGAGAATAAAATAAACTGTGGGTTGATACAGTGATAATCATGGAAGCAAACCTTAGATCATTAACACAGGTTTCTGACAAAGGAAAATGAGGAAATGGATATTATGTGCCATGAAAAACAACATTATATAAAAAAAAATAATTTCTGAAATGTTCTATTATTCGATTAAACCTAGGGGAATATTTCTGATTCAACAAAGATGAAAATTATTATGGATCAGTCCCATGGCTCATATACCATGGTTGAGTTCCTAACCAGAGCAGTTCCTAAACTAGATAAATCACTACAAAATACATTCTGATATACATGTTTTTCCTCAATGCATTCTGACACTAGATTGTTTTCTTTATATTTTTTCTCAGTCTTAGAAAAAAGGACCTCTATATATGAAAAAATCATATATAAAACAAAATATATTCAACTAATTATAGTAAAATAATGAATCTTTGTAAATATATTTTTGCTTTCCGTGTGACAGATAACCTTTCATCCCATTCATATCCCATTCCAATCAAACCAAATATGAAAAATATTCAAGACACTGTTTGTTATACTGCCTTACTGTATATAATATACAATTCTACTTCAGTACAAGCCCATGTGTTTAACAATGTATTTTTAAAGGCTATTTTTCTATTACCAAAAAGGCAAAATAAAACATTTTAAATTTCCCAGTGCTATTTATCTACTTAACAACTCTTCTGTTTCCTGCTCCTGCAACAGAAGTAAGGGGTAATGCTGCCATTTCTATATGAAACATAAGATTAAACTTTATAGTAATTAAGAATATTAAGTAATTTTAATCTATATTTCTAATATATTGCAGCTATGTTACTACTTGAATTGTAAATTATTTATTCCACATGTTTTTTACCAGCTGTTATTACAAAATTACAATAGAATTCAGGTTTTGAGAGCACAGCATCTTTCCCACAGAACTTGTAGCCTGATGCCCCTCCTGAACAGAATGGTGTTCTCCTGCATCCTAAGACAGTGCCTGGGCTTTTCTCTGAGCCTGAAAGGAAAGTTTGAAGTCAGATTTTTCAAACTGAAGTTACTTACCAAAATGAATATTAGAATGTAGCCTCAAAAGTCAGATATATGAGGCATAAAGTCAGAGTCAGTGCTCTGCTGAAATGGTGATAGGAATGAAAAAAGAAGTCCATGTTCTTGGGTTGGACAGCTGCCCCCAGAACAGCAGTGGGAACAGTAAGATTCCTCTTACCACGTGACTGAAGGAAAAATCAAAATCATAGTTTGCAATGGCTGTGAACTTTCTGTAGCCTTTCCTTCTTCAAAGAAAGTTTAATATACTCCAGGAAGGCATGACCAAGTGATGATTCATTAAACCTGGGTCAAGCATTTTGCCAGTACTCCTGGCTTCAGGAGAATTTGGAAACGTAAGGGAAGGGAAATTGTATTGGGCTTGTGATGGGAAGTGTATTAACCATAGATGAGCTCTCTTCTCTTTCTTGTCTTTCCTAAACAGCTTCACATATCTCCAACTTTTTATTAAATGCACTGAGCCAGCCTTCCTGCAGTATCAGGTAACCTGCTGCAGAGCTAGTCAAAGCAGACTTTCATATTTTGAAGGCCCCAGAAGGCCACATCTAATTTAGTGTATAGATTTCTCACATTATACCTCCATACTCTGGAACTGCCAAGTATAGATCAGTCTAGCTGTCTGGCCCTTTCACTGGCAGGACTTTAGAATTGAACTTATTATCTGTGAGTATATAAACATATATATTAATATATGTTGTAACATCCACTTTAGGAATCAAATTAAGAGTCTGTGGCCTCTCTATGGGCAGTATGTTGTCCATTTCTAGAAGGCAATCAGAGCAGTCTGGATGCTCTGCTCAATGTACAGGGAGGGTTCTTAGATTCTTAATTCAGCCACTTAGCTTAAACACCTGAAGACACGAATTGGCTACTATGGAGAGCAGCCAAGCTTAACATTTTGCTTAATTAAAGGTAGTAGGACAATTTTATTGTAGCATTTGTCATATATCTTTTAGATTTTCTAGAGATGCTAAAATACTGCAAAGAAACTGTCAAGTTATCAGTCAAAATTGGAATGTTTTGCAGGGCAGCCATTTGTGTGCATGTATGTAAGTTGATAATACACTGTCTGATTCTCTCTGACAGTGTTTCACTTACAATTTGGTATCCTGACTGAATCTAGTAGACCTGGTTCGGATCAAACAATTTCCTTTCCTTTACACAGATAGCCGTATCTGAGCCAAGCAGCTATTTTCTACTCCTAACAGCGTCCATGAGGATGTGCTGCTGCAGGCCTTTTGTATCCCTCTGGTGACGCATACAGGCAGTAGAGTCTTGTCAACCTGCAACCTAATGATTTTATTTATGTAGTGGATTTCTTAGGTTCTAATATGCAGGCAGCTAGTACAGCTGTTATAAACCAAAGAAAACACCAGGAAACATGTCAGCAGCAGGCAACTGTTGCTGCCATACTGGTTACTTTGGACCAGAGGCAGCCAGGCGCAATATTTAGCAGATGTGAAATGTATGATTATCCTGCCTAACTTTAGATATCTATACATGTACAGGTTTCTAAGTTTTTATTGTAGACTGTGGAGCCTAGAGCATGATTCATCTGACCAAATGCAAGAGTCTACTTTAGGAGGAGATGACTCACATTCTAGTCTCCATTGACTTTATTTAACGTTTKTCTCTCCTGGTTTGCTGTAGTCAGGGGCTGAGATTAGCCCAAGAATCAGAATTTCAGTCATGGCTACTCAAACATCTTCTGTGTTGATACTGGTTAAATGAAAGAATATGGTCCCTATTAAAATTCTGGAGTATGTCTGATTGTGTTCCAGCAACTGGGTGGCAGGAACATTGTTAACTTTAAGACCTTGAGTTTGTAAAACACAAAAGACAAGATTTTCAAGAGACCTGTAGTTTATATGCTCATGCAAAGTTGCCACAAGAAAAAAGATCAGTATTGTTACCTGAAGAGTCAGGATTGTAAGATATTGAAAGGAAGGTCCCTCCAGTAATCCATACAGAAAGAGAACTGAGTAGAAGAGTTTTATGCCTTGCTATAAATTGGTACTGAAGCTATGAAAGAGCAGTAGCCTACATCCCCTTGTCAGGCATAGATTCCCTTCCACCTTTGCAAATGAATGTCTCATGATGTGAGAAAAGAGAAATTCAGCCAGAATGCAAAACGTACATTTGCTGGTTGTTTAGGATTAGCTAAGCCTGTTGAGGGATTTGCTATGTAAATATAATTTGAACATATTTCTCATAAACATATTTCATGCTTCAAGTTGAACAAATGTGCAATGTGATTATTTTTCTTTAAATGTGCTTTTATTTTCCAAAATCAGTAGGAACAACACCTTCTGAAACTGGTCTGAACAGTAATTTTGCAAATCAAGAGAATAAACTAGTGTTCTGTAAAACTGGGATAGTCTTCAGCTGAGTGTATGGGCTTTTGGATGTTCAAATATTTCATTTTTTTGTTTGCAATAATATTTTTGTTTACAACTCTTTAAGGAATTGCTTTTTGTTATGATATAGATGAGATTTTATAGCAGTTGTACAAACAGGATTGTTGTGAACTTACAATACACTAGTGGGCAATAACAGGCTCCTAAAACCTTCCTGCATACCCAGGGCAATGATTTATTCACAGAATTTATCCCAGGAACAGAGATCAGCCATCATGCCTTTGCCCCATTGGATAGATTTCTTATTTGGAAAAATATTTCAAAATGTTTGTATGATGTTTTTAATGTCAAATCTGTATATGTGTCACTTGAAGTGTAAATTGCATAGCATAAAAGCCCTACAAGGAAGCATAAAGGCTCTTCAAAATTAATTAATTTTATAACATTCATAAAATGTAATAAGTATATTTTAAATTAATTATCTTTCCTTTGGATTCAGAAAATATTATTAACAGCCTTTCTTCATATTGAGAAATACAACTTCTCATTATTTTAAATTTTCTCAGACTTCTTTCTTTAGCAAAGACATATTTGATATAATGTTTTGGTATGTTCAGTGTAATGTTCCTGACTTTTAAATAAATATGATTTGTTGATCTGGGGTGTGTGTTCCCAGAACTTACTGTCACATAAAATTACAGGCTTGAAGAATGGTCTTTATGATGTTATATAACTACAAAGCATTATTTAATAAAAATGTAGTAAATCAACCTTATATAATACTAAGAGGATATATTTGTTTGTGGAACAAACTGAAAAACAAATATGTAATTGTAATTGGTTTATTAATTCTGTGGTATGTTTTATGTGTTTATGTTTATATGGCTGGAAAATCTACAGTTGCTTTAAATGTCATTTAAGTATTGAACACGTAGCAACAGCAAGTATCAAAAATGAGTATGCAGTATTTGTGATATCTGAAGCACTGTGTATGTAGATTTCACGTCATGAAGCCTGTAAATGTATTTGATAATTTTTCATTAACTGTAAACAACTTGAAAGTTTTGTGCAAGGAAACCAAAGTCATCTAAGCCAGTTAGTGAAGATGATAAATCTTCTATAAAGCCATAAGTACACATGAAATTAAAATGTATCATGAGATCAGGCACCGTTAAAGACTTGCTACCTCAAATGTTTTTTGCTCCCTTTAAAAAGGCAAACAGAAGCATTTTACTTTGTATGTCAAATTACTATCTGAAGATTAAAAACAACTTGTAATTTGTAACATTCAATTTGTTTTTGTTAAATAACACTTTGTCATGGAACCATCACTTGGGTTGCATTACTACTATTAGGATGGGATGCTAGAGATGTGTAGCCAAGTGAGATGTTTATATATAAAAGAAAACAAAGAAGAAAGCCATACTGACCAGCTTGGCAGACACATTTTTCCTAACGCATCAGTCCCTTTCCTACACTGACAAGTTACTTGGGAACTGCCTGTGTGCCCAGCCCATTTGGACTGAATAAACTGAGTTCTCAGATATGCTCTGACTCGAGATTTGGCAAGTAACAAACTCAGCATTTGTCTACATTTACTATCAAGAAAGATGTTTTCAGTTCCTGAGAACTTCTTCAAACTCCGTCCCTAAATGAGTGAAAATGGAGACTAGCCCAAATCTCATCCATCCCAAACCCTCGTACTAAAATCAGAGCACTGACTTCCTTCAGATTCCAAATGCTCTGGGCATGGGAGGATGGACCGAATTACACTGGACTGCAATAATCTTGTGGCCCTGCCTTGAAAACTCTTTTTGAAGCAATTACAGGAATGCCTTCATCCTTTCTGTGTATGTCAAGCAGGAGATTAAAGATAAATGAAATAGAGAAATACATAATTAATGGGAATAGAAGGAGAGCTTAATGATGGGAGGTGGGGCCTGGTGGGTGCATGTGGCAGAACGGAAAGGGAGTACAGTCACAGTGACCACTATAGGATGGCACACAGGTAGATAAATCGGAGCAATCAGAAGTGGTGAGCATGCATCCTGACCGCAACTGAGACACTAGGGAGGGAGAACAGAAAATAAAGGCAAAAGAGGGAAAAATAAAAGTAGACTGAAAAGAATGAGAAATAATAAAACTGAGAGGAATGATAAATCAGATGATTGGGGCAAAAAAAATGGAAGAGAAAGAAATAGACTTTTAGGTCAAAAGTGGGAATATCCACAGTTACCTGAGATAGTGCACAAAAATAATAAGGCTTTATTAAATGCTAACCAGTTGGGAAAATGCTGAAATCAGCTACTGGAAATCAGCTGTTATATAAGAGCTGGAAAAAATCCTGTACATGAGAGTTGGTCATTTCATTTTTATGAATTACATATGAATTATGTACAAATGAATTATGATTTCCTTCTAAGTATCTGATCCTGGCCACTGGCAAACAGAATACTTGAAGAGTTCAGATACTTCATCTGATTTGCTGTTGCATTTCCTACATGCCTAAGGAAAAAAACAACAGGAATATTGTAGCCAAACTGTTTTTAAAAGCAACCTTCAATTTTTCAGACACAGATTTCTAGATGCGGCTTTTTTCTCTATTTGTGTTGTCTCACAGATATGCCTATCACTTCTGAGCATTTTGTTATTTATTAAAGGTAACAATCTATGAGCCGCAAGAGACAAAGGGCTTTGTGGCCTCTTGACGTTTCTAGGCATTGCGTAGTCTGCACCAGGGACAATACAACCATTAATATTTTTCTGAATCAGAAAGTCCCTGTCTTGATGATACCTTGAGAGTTGCCAAGCCAGGCATAAAATACATTTTCTCCCATATAAGCTAAGTTTTTAAGAGAAAATACTGTATCTCTTAAAAGTAATTCAAAACATACCTAAACTAGTTGTGTGGCCTCTTCTAACCAGTCATGTGTTAAAAAGCTGAACAAGACAGTAATGCATAGAGAAGCTAGAAATAATGAAGAATCACATTTCCCTCTCCTGTTCTGGAAGGATTAATGTCCTGTTCTACTTAGTGATGCTTGCCTTAGACTTTGTCTTTATTTGACTTTTTTCTTTTTTCTTTTTTTTTGACAATGCTGCTTCTGGGTCTATTTTTGTGAGCTATCGTGTACCTTCACCTCATTTTGACAATAATAAGAATGGAAAGATTTCACTTAATTTCCAACAAAGATTCTGTAATCATCAGTTTTACAGTCACATAACACTGAGCAGATTTTTAGAGGATGCTGAAAATCTTTGTAGAAACCACTTGTAGAAAGTATCCTTTGAGTATTTCAGGAAATGGTACGTGTCTAAGAATAGACAGATTTTTCTATATAATGAATAAATACACGTAGAAATACAATGATGTTAAATCATATTTTTTAATATAATGCTGTGGACTACTCTTGATTCTCATCCACCTGTCCTTCGTTCCAAAAGGAAGAGGAAACTACTGCTCAGATATACTCAGATGAGAGCTCCTGGGCTGTTTTGCTGTTTTTCATTTTTCATCTTAGAAAGTTTTTCCATTCTGTTTACAAATACTATTCTTCATCTCTAATAACAGAACTATCAGTTCCATGTATGTGTTATGTTGCTCAGAGATACTCAACACTATCTGAGCTTCTATCTTTATAATGTGCTTTTTTTTTTTTTTTTTTTTTTTTT
>NW_028185372.1:1537625-1566284 GCF_003343005.1 Rhea americana | reverse complement strand
TTTTTTTTTTTTTTTTTTTTTTTTTTTTTGAGTCAATGTGTGAAATAATAGCAATACTAGGGTTGCTGGTCTGAATAAGTACTGCCTCCCAAAAAATGTCAGCAGTACTTAACAATATGTATTTGTTCAGGTTTCTGGCATGCTGATAAGTGCAGGGGAAAGACTCTGGAACTTCCTTGCCTGAGTCCTACTTTATGCATAATGTCAGCAAGTATCTTTAAGAAGCATTTATGAAATACATTGCATGTTCTGAATAACATGCACGATAAACAACGTACTTTTCAAGACAGAGAGATGGTTCCATATTTAAGGCAAAATTCCTTCCATTTGTGTAAACCACTGCATTCCTAGTTTTGCAATAAAAGCTAGACATTTTTTCCACTATAATTTCAGAACTTGTATGCAATCCGGAACATCCAAGTTATTGTAGTGTCATTACTGTAGCAAAAGAATGATAGAAGCACACTTATTCTATAAATCAAATCCAAATGTTTTGTAAATTTCTAAAATTTAAAAAATTATAGAAGGTAGATCATTTAGTATACAGTATGTATAYTGGTTGGAGAATACTGGTATAAAAATAGCTGCTCAGGAATTCTTCATTGTTTCTAAGTGTATTTGAAGGACAATGCTTTAAAGTGTATGTATTTTTTAAGTTCTTGATATTGAAAATGCTGGCTTAAAAAAAACTGTTAGTAATTTCACTTGTAAGGTCGATATTGTCACTAAAGTCTGTAACTTTTTGATGGACTTTTCAGTCTTTTGTCATTGTAAAAACTCTTTGCAATGGTGTTTGCATTTCAATTTAATAAAATTGTTCTTGAATAAATTTCAGATAATCCTCTAGCTTTCATCCTGGAATCATAGAATTGGTAAGGTTGGAGGGGCCTCTGGAGATCATCGAACGTATCAGTTCCCACATATAATGTGTAACAAACAGGAAGAAAAGCCAGGTATCCACCACAGTTCATAGGATGGGCTCCAGCTATTCTGCACATGGAAGGCCCAGTGCCAGGTGCATTTAACCCTCCTCATACGCACAAAGCAATTGATCTGATGTGCGGGAGGCTCCCGGTGTGCCGATGTACTCAGAGCACAGCGTGAGGCCCTCCGGGCATACAAAGCTGGTATGACAGAAAGAGCTTTGCCCCCCGCCTTCTTGGAGGAGCGGGTTAGAAAGTTTGGTTTATGCTCACATTTCTTTTCATTCCTAGGATGCAGTCTGTAGGGCACAAATAGGCAATATATTCACACGATCCAAACATTTGGGGAGAGGGGGMTAAGCTGCAGAGAAGTGTGAGCAATGCTGTTACCTACAAGCAGTCCTCAGGTTTCATGGAAAGCACAGTTACTGCAGACAGCTCATTCATGGGGTCACATCTTTTTTTGTATATATTCATGCTTCTTTATGGCTCTTTGTTTTGAAGAAAATGATCGCTGAATTTCAGGCATTGCCTGTTATTGAAAGTTAGGCTTGACAGAAAAAGCTCAAGAACCTGGCAATTCTGAGGTGTACATGTGCCACGCTGGTGGTCAGAAAGGACAAACATCCGACTCGGTGTGGCAAGGGCAGGAGCGCTCCCTGCGAACTGAGGCTGCTCCCAGGGTAGGTGAAGCAGGCAGTCTTCTACCTTAAGAATAGTTGAGACAACAAAATAACTGCGTAATGATTTTCACTGGCAATTTTGTCTCATTACGCTAATTTTCATTCTAAGGGACACCATCACAAAACCATTCTTAATTTAGTATTTTAAGGAACTGGGAAATTAACAGGGGGAGGCAATGAAGAGTTTCCTGCTTTCGCTAGAAAATAGGCTACAGCTGGTGCTGCCTGTGGCTGGTGGAAACACAGTGGGAATTTACGGACTCACAGACTGGTTGAGGTTGGAAGGGACCTCTGGAGATCATCCAGTCCAACCCCCCTGCTCAGCAGGGTCACCTGGAGCATGTCAGGCAGGGTTGCATCCAGGCGGGTTTTGCGTAACTCCAGAGAAGGAGAGTCGCAACCTCTCTGGGCCACCTGTGCCAGGGCTCTGTCACCCTCACGGGAAAGTTCTCCCTCACGTTCAGGCAGAGCTGCCTGTGGTTCGGTTTGTGCCCGTTGCCTCTCGTCCTGTCTCTGGCGCCACTGAGGAGAGTCCGGCCCCGGCCCCCTGACACCCTCCTTTAAGGTATCTGCAGACCCCGGYGAGGTCCCTCCCCGTCCTCCCTGCCCCAGGCCGGCCAGGCCCAGCCCTCGCAGCCTCTCCTCGCACCGACCGCGGCCGGCGCTGGGGCGGCGCCATTCCAGCGCGCCCGACGGGGCCGCAGCGGCCGTTGGCGGCGGCGCGAGGGGGCGGCAGGCGCCTCCCTCCTCCCCCCGCGTTGCCGGCGGACATGGCGGGGGCGCTCGGGCCGCTGCGGCGGGGCTGCGGCCGGCACCTCGGCGGCGGTAAGGAGCGGGGCCGGGGCCGGGGTCGGRGCGGCGCTCTCCGCGGCGGGGGGAGCCCCGGGCCGCGGTGCTGCTTCAGCGCAGCCCTAGGTCCCTGTGGAGGAGCTCCCACGACGGCGCTTCTGTAGCCTCTGTGCGGTTGGGGTTTTAACTTTTTCTTTTTTTTTTTGAGTCTAGACTTTTATTTTTGATTAATTTCGTAGTGCTTGAAGTGATCATAAAGGAAGTAACGTTGTGCCTGATTTGTTTCAGGAAAATTCATTCTTCTTCCTTTTCCATGCTAATGTAAAAATCTTAGATTTAAATTTTAGATAACYTTTAAAATCATAGATTATTAAAGAGGAAAAAAAAAAGTCTTCTTAAAAACCAGCATACAGTTATCAACTGATAGCGTTAGGGATGCAGATTGACATGATACCGTTTTCTGGTGTCTGCTTAATTACGYTGGCGGTTAAATGGCRGTTGGGAAGGCTTGGGGTTGTCAGSATTTGGAGCAGGGGAGGCGCAGACCGGGCTGGGCTGCACCGAGCGCACCCCGATGGGGCACAAAGGGGGCTCCGGGCCCTTGGTGCCTGCCCCAGCTGCCTGGCCTGGCCCRGCTCGGCTCCTGCGYGGACCTTGACCTGTAGCCTCATCCCCAGCGCTGCGCAGCTGCTGCCAGACCCTGGGCCGGAGTCGCCCCCGGTCGTGGGCGCCGCCGGCCAGCGGGGCGCGTGGTCGCTCCCGTCCCGCCGCGCTCTCTGGGGTCTCTGCGCTTGCTACTCCTTGAGAAGGGCGGATGTCAGCAGCTGATTTTTCTCACTCTATTTGCAGCAAAATAAAAGTCCCTGAGGCAGTTTGAAAACTAAGTTTTAGAGGATAAAAGTGAAACTCGCACTATTTTTATCAGAGTTTTTTTACCTTTACAAAAATATAATACTCAGGTATATTATTTCCCAAATGCAGTCTCTCGGACAAAAAACGTTTGCCTTGACTGTTGCTTCTGTATTGTGTGATCAAGCTTACTGAGAAACTGTTTCAGCTGTGCGCTTTGATACCTGTCTGATAATTATCTTACTACTTTGTAGTTGCCTTTGGGCTGCAGAAATGCAAAAGCTCTGTCTCCCTACAAGCAAAAATGCCTCCTTGTGACTTTGTACCTGAAAAATACCAAGTAAGTCATACATACTATGCTGAATTTTAAGTGAAGACTCCACTGAGAGATCTCAGTGATGGGCTCRTTTGCTGTAGATAGTCTGTGCATCTGTTATGACTCAAGCAATTTGCTTGTTTGGGAAAAACAATAATGTTGCCACTATGCTATAACCTATAGATGTGCCTATGTAATATAAAGATAAATAAGGATAAAAAGCTGAATTTCAGACACTTGTAGAGCCCTCTGTGTGCCAGAATTTGTTAAAGTCGTTCTCTGAACAACCACTGCAGACAGCTGTGTGAGCCATGAATTTTTAGTCCGAATCTTTAGAAAGCATAAATGCATGCTAACTTCTTTATTCCACTCAGTCCTATGGGTATGACCGTATGCTGAAGATCCGTGAGCGAAATGTCTCTCCTTCCCTGGTAACATATTACAAGAAGCCATTGTTGCTGCATCAAGGATATATGCAGTGGTTGTTTGATTATAAAGGACAAAGATACCTTGATCTCTTTGCTGGAATTGTTACTGTCAGTGTTGGTCATTGCCACCCGTAAGTATGCTGTTGTTTGATTTACACTATCAAATACAGAAACAGATGCTTCCTTTGGTTTTATTCTGTTAATTTGTGGCTGTGTGAACCCAAAAACAGAATTTAGCTCACTCTAGTTTTTGTGTATAACTCATATTCCGGACWGTTCCCACTACATTTTGAAGAATTCATTCCTTCTGTCTATTTGTTCACTCATCTGGCAAATGGAGCAATGTCTGAATTTTGAGAACTAGTAACAGAGAGATGTTTGTGTACATTGCATACCCATGTGTGTTAAATTAAATCACTGTCTTGTGGTACGTGCAGGAAGGTAACTGTGGCTACCCAGAAACAACTTACTCGCCTTTGGCATACTACTAATATCTACATGCACCCATCAATCCAGGAATATGCTGAGAAGCTAACTTCACTTCTCCCAGATCCACTTAAGGTACTTTACCTCTAACATGGTGGTGGTGGGATGTTTATTAGATGAAAATACTTAGGTTGAGCTACACTAACTGGGGAGAAAAAACATCCATGGGGACCACCGACTGTCAAATAAAGAGAAAACACTGTGACCCTCRTGGCCTTTTCTTTGGACCTAGAGGTACACGAGGATAAAATCCCAAGCTTCTGTTTAGATCTCTGCCTTCTCTTCAGTTGTCACTGTGACAGGACGCCGCCAACTCAAAAATTAGCGAAGGAAAATGCAATGATGTTAACTACTATTACATATAGCCGTGCATTTCCTTGACGTTGAGTRAAATAACAGGGAAAAGTATTTGTCAGTGCTTTGTGTAGTAAACTTCACTGACACTTAAATAAATGACCCATGTAACAAGTATGTTTCATATGCCCAGAAATGGGGTAAGAAAAATGTTTGTATTTGTTTTCAGGTAAAATAAATGGGTTATAGAATGAAATGGAGTTAACAGAAGACTAAGAAGCTTTCACAGGCTTCAAAATGGAAGGAGAGTAAAACAAAAACTTAAAAGTATCTGCATAGTTTAAGCAGTAGAAAATCTCAATCACTTCTGAAAAGGAAGTTTAAAAGCATTGAAAGTTATTAGAACTGAGGTGGTTTCAAATCTCAGATATTTGGGTTATCTCTGTAAATCTCTTTGGATCCGCATAAATAAACACTGTTTGACTCTTCTACAGTGATGTGTCTGTGTGCTGCACTCTTTGTAACTAACCTACAGAGATATTTTACAACCAGTTTTTAACTGTGAAAAGGTAGTTTCTGTTCAGTCGGTCATRCTCAGTTTGACCCAAACATTTTCATTTTTCTTTAAATCACTGTTTCATCTTAGATAGGGGAATCTAAGAGTCTAGCTCATGAAGCTTTTTCTGTACTGCCCATGAACATCATTTTGATGTTGATCTTGTCTGTACATCTGTGATGTACATTAGCTTTACTGCAGGGAAGTACCTTTGTGGCAGTGACAGGTTACTGTTCATCATGTTGGTAAGGTGACGTGGTCTGATCCCAAATAAGCAAGKGGTAGCTGTTGGCTGAACTCATCAAAAGTATTTTTCTGCAGGTGGTTTATCTGACCAACAGCGGTTCAGAAGCCAATGATCTGGCAATGTTCCTGGCAAGGCTGTACACTCGTAACTTTGACATCATCTGTTTCAGGTAATGGTGGTCTCTGAAACTCGTTGTGTTTCACTCTCTATATGCATAAGACATAAAATAATGTGGAACTCCAAATCTGCTGAGGATGCTTTCAAATTAGTTTATCAGACAAAGAAGAGTAAGACATCAGTATTGAGAGTTGAAAATTTGATACAGAGAGCTAGGACAGCTACGACTAGTTAAAAGACAACTTTCGATTTCTGCTTTCATTGTTTAAAATGGGATCTAGTCTTTGTGTTTCAGGTGTTACTTCTGTGGACCTTCGTTCAGTGGCAGGGCAGACTTCAGCAGTTGCTGCCTGTCCCTGTTCATCCCACCCTAGTGCTCCCCTTTGTGGAGATAAAAGGGTGCAGCTGGAACAGTTGGGCAGTGACCCAGAGCAGGGAACTGATCTGGCTGAAAACTGACCTACTGGGAGGACTGGGGACTTTTTTGTCCTTGTTTGTTTTATTGGCTTGTTCTTCTGCCAGATCCCTGATGTGGTTCACTGCACAGCTGCGCAGAACGCTATTCGATCTTAATTACAGAAGTGGTGCAAGGGTGAGGACTATGTAAACACCTGTATAAGCAATTCTTCTCTACTGTGCATCCAAGGTCTCAGATATTAGAGTAAAAAACCCTGTTATAAATTGTTAGCTTTTAGGGAAAATGGCGTTTCTTCTGCCATTCTGTTCAGCAAAAATTTGTGAATCCACCTAACTTGTATATTCCCGTTAATGAACTGCTGATTTGTGTATAAACCTAGCAGCAAACCACCATGTAGTTTAAGGATTGGCAACATCTGTTCGAGAGAGTAGAAGTTCCCAAGATGCAAGGAGCAGAGATGTTTATTCTGTAGGGCTCAGATGCTGGAGCAGAGCTTTGAGAGGCTTGCACAAAACCTGTCTGAATTGCTGTTGATTACAGGGTTTCTCTTCCCTTTGTGAACGTCAGCTCGCAATTTTAACGCTTGCCATTGCAGGAAACATGTCACAGATGGGTAGTCAGGAATCTTCCAAAATCAGAGCAAAAACTGGCAGCAGGAATCTTCTTGTTCTGAAGTCACTGGTACACACTTTTTTTTTCCAATGGTTTGTAGCTTGGAAGCATGCTCTCTTGGAACTAATACCACTACAGTCTCCTCTTAGAAATTCATGCTGTTCTTGTACTTTGTCTGTTTGCACAGAGGAGGATACCATGGAGGCAGCCCTTATGCTCTGGGAGTGACATCTGTTGGTCCTTATAAGCATGGCGTTGCCAATGGTTTTGGCTGCTCAACAGTGAGATTTTTTTTACATATATATATATAATCTGAGTAACTATCAGTTTATTTGAATATTTCAGCCGTTAGTAAGTGCTTTATTAACTGAACTGCAATGTAGCTGTTTCTGCTAGGAAAACAAARCGAGCTGGAGTCCCCTTTCCCTCTCCTTGTGCAGTTGCTGATGCTAATTTAGAGTTAGGAAAAGCATAATATGAGCGGTCATGATCTACAGCACTTTACTCTTGCTTGTTGCTTACTTGGAAGCCTTTATATGGCTCAGAGCTTCTTCTCTGAAGTTTGTTTTGGCAAATATATGCAAAGCTATTTTCTGCTGGTCTGCAGTAGATCTTCCTCAGAATGAAAGGAAAAAAACCTGTATGTCCTTCCTGTCAGCAAAAAAACAAAGGAAAACCAAATTATAAATTATTGTGTAAAGCCATTTGAATAAAGATCCCTGTCCTCTCCCACCCTCTCCCCCGCAAAAAAAAACCTTCTGTCTTCTGCCTTCCATCAGGGTTCTTATCTTTGGAGAAGCCTGTTATTATTTCACAAATGTTTTTCAGACAATTCATTTGAACTAAATCTGCCCTTTGACACCAGTAGAGTATTTTAGCTTTCTTCATTAGAGTCATTCCTCGGTATGATCAACACATCTCTTAGAAAGACAATGTTGTCAAATCTGTAGTATTTCTCTTATGCTTGACAGACAATGTTGCCAGATGTTTTTCGAGGTCCGTGGGGAGGCAGCCATTGTAGAGATTCTCCAGTGCAAACTATTCGAAAATGCAGCTGTTCTGAAGGTTGGTCAATGGCAAAGGTTTGGAAGAGTGTTCTAAAATTGCAAAAAGTATTTGGTTTTGAGATTAGAAGATAGTATGGGGGTGAGGAAATCAAAATGCCTACATGGGGCATATTTACTTCACTTCTCAGCAAAAGTAAWTATTCATCAATAGGACCTATAAGTTAGGGTTTGCAGGCAACTGAAGAAAATATTGCAGAGAATCTGAGGTATGCACATCCCACTGAAAAATACTTGGGCAGGAGAACACTTCATTCTCAGATTTCTTCTGAAATCCCAGTCTTGGTCTCCAGTGAGTGTCAGGATGAGTTCTGATATTCACAAATCTGGAACTCAAATTTTAACACATCTGGAAGAAGAGAAATGTTCTACTGCTTCTGAAGTTTTGATAGCTCTTCAGAGTTTATTTTGGAGTAAAATTAGTAGTAAGGACAATCTGACTCCARCAACAGAAGTCATATATGCGCAGAGCATTCCATATGCAGCACAGTGTTAAAGCTCCTCTACTGCTCTCCTATAAACAGCAATTAAGATAATTTTTTCACTGTTTTAGTAAGCAGTCTAATGTTTTATTTCACATACATAACAAAGTGTTTTCTTAGGTTTTGCGCCCTTTCCCATGAGTGGGAGGATGAGCTATACTAATTGCTGTTGTCTWTGTTACAGTATAGACTGATGTGCAGCTGCATTCTTCAGACTCTTCATACTCATTCTAACCTAACAATTTGTTGTATCTTATTCTGATACTTATAACCCATGAGAAASTATTCACTTACTCTTTCTTCTGATGTAGATAATTCACAAACTTTCTCTAATCTATAATTTATTAACCTGTGTGATAAGTAACCTGTTACTGTCTGGCAGCTTTGCCTTGCTGTTTTGGAACTGGCGTTCCTTAGAGTGTAAAATGGCTTAAGAGAAAGTAAGGGACTCTCTCTTTTAATGTCTTTTTTGTGTATTTGAAAGGTGATATGTACCATATGGTCAGATAATGCTTGCGTTGTTGTATATCTCTTTTCTCCTGTTGATYTGGAATATTAAAAACACAAAAATTATTTATTGTAAAAGATGTTTCCTGAAAGCTATCAGTCTGAGAGTTCTCCCTTTACTTCCATTAGGAAGACTATAGATTAGATGTGCAATTTCATGTTTTGAAACTATTTTTGTGTCATTTTAAATAAACTCTTTGAATTGTTTTCCATATAAACAGGGGGGTGTCATGCAAAAGACCAGTACATTGAGCAGTTCAAAGATACTCTGAATACCTGTGTGCCAAAAACAATAGCTGGATTTATTGCTGAACCGATTCAAGTAGGTGGTTTGCCACTTCTCAATTTTGATAGCACAAATCAAATAATATGTTTTTAAGTACATCCTAATTGTGTACTTTTACTGATTTTAGGTTTTAAACACATTAAATGTTTGAAAGAATGGGTACACTCTATTAGGATTTGGACTTTTGCCATTGATCACAACAGAGCAGGACTTTTGTTCGTTAAATTACATTAAGCAGAATAATGTTTAAATGTACTTTATTTTTTGCATTTAAATAGTAYGGATGACACATGAAACCAAAATAATGTCTATATTATTATTTAGATTCTAATAATTACTTTCTAGTTTAATAATGCTTTTCTATTTATATTTCTGTAAGCTTTATTTCAGTCCCCTTCCACTTCTTCCCAGCCACATTCTCTGCTGTGTTCGTAGCAGCTCACCAGCAAGTCATGGCCTCAGGATTCATTCCTCTTGGTGCTTCACCCCAGTTTCAGAACTGATGTTTATTTAGTTCTAAAATAGCAGGAAAGTATGGAGAATATATCCTGTAAGTGCAAAACGAATCTGAGAACCATGACCTCAGAGAAAAGCGGAGCTGTTCTGTAATTTTTGTTTTCTCCTAAATCTATGTACTTCACTCTAAGAAGCCACTGCAGTCCAGGTGTGGAGTAGAATTTCTGATTTGAAAGAGAAGTCACAAAGTGGACTGAAATAGTGTTCTAGAAAATTACCAAAGAATGGACCTGAGTTCTTTAGTTAACTTAATCATCAAATAGTTTCTAGGTTTCTCAATATGAAGGTTTTCAAGGTCTTGTTTTGGCAGTTTATCTTTAATGCAGTCTGTCTTACAGTGATCCAGTTTACAGTGTGGCCTCACAAACGTTTGTACCAACACAACTAGCGGAACAACATACTGTCCTGTGGGATGGGAGTGAGTGTCCGTGATCAGGAACTTTTTGAAGCAACTTCACTGCGAAGGCAGAAACTTGTGAGACAACACAAGTCTTGCTAGTAGCTGAGGGCTGTTGGTATTTTTCTACTGTAGGATAGTCACGGGGTAAATCCTCTGTTTCTTTACCTGTTTGTGAACACATTGTCTTTTTGTTTTGGCAGGGTGTTAACGGAACTGTTCAGTACCCAAAAGGTTTCTTAAAGGAAGCTTATCAGCTAGTACGGGAAAGAGGAGGCCTTTGTATTTCAGATGAAGTGAGATTGTTTGTTTGTTTGTTTGTTTGTTTGTTTTGTTAGAGCTCTAGAGTTTGAGGTACCTTTGGAAGTCTTTCTAAAAGAATTCAAGACTGGAAATAATGTAAATGAAACACTATACAGTTAGTTTCTTTCTGTTTCATTGCTTAAAGTTAACACACGGTGCATCTTTCCAAGCATAGTTACCCTTGGTGTTTCCTGCCTCTCTTCTGCTCTGTATTATTCTGACTTTAGACACAGCTAAGGTTAGTAGCTGCCTTTCYTTAACTTTGGGGAGTAGTAAACTTACACAAATATGCAACTTATAAATACCAGCTGTGAGGTGAGTATTGTCACAGTAGCACTTTTTCTCATGACTCTTACCCTGCTTGTAATCACTGTTTTGTGCTAAATCTGGATGAAGAACTATTTTCACTGCTTCATGTGAAGGGGTTGGCTCAGTAGAGCCCCCTTTCACCCTGCTCCTTTCCACTATGCCTAAGACATGGTGAGATGTTAGCTCTTCCATACGGAAGGAGAAAACCACCACCAACAAAGGAAAACCGAATTACAAATTATTGTGTAAAGCCATTTGAATAAAGATCCTGCTATAACAGATAACTCTGTATTTAACTCTAGATATTATAGCTGCAGTTTATGCAAATCAGTAACATCAGAAAGATGAGAAAAAGAAACCATGTTTTAAAATGTGAGAAGGTAATGGGGACATTTCTGGATGTTTCTCTTGAAAGGTGCAGACAGGATTTGGACGGACAGGCAGCCATTTCTGGGGGTTTCAAACACATGATGTAGTCCCTGACATTGTTACTATGGCAAAAGGAATTGGTAATGGTTTTCCAATGGGAGCTGTTGTTACAACAAAAGGTATAAGCATTCTGTTCTGCTAAGGTTTAAAATAAAGCGGATACAAAGTACACTATGCTGTAATTGATTACTGTAGAAGCATTTGTTCTAATAGCTGAGCTTTACTAATATTCTTTGTCTCAGATTATCTTTTGAAATTAATGAATCAGATTCCCATGGTGCTTGATTTATCAATTGCTGTGTTACTGCAGTGTAAAGTTTTATTTAAATTGGGTTAGTTGTGTAACTGAAGCAGAGATGATCTTGTGAGACTTTGGTAGACCTGRTAGCAGACCCTGGAAATTCTAGATGAATTCACAGTTTTTCTCAAGAACACACTGTGTGTGTATAAAGCTGCATAAATAAAGCCAACTGCTTGATTCATATGAATAATTTACTGAATGTAGTATGGAAGAAAACTTGTAGATATTAGTTTGAAGGACAACTGWCTCTATCTAAAAAAATGTTACACTTCTAACAAAATTCTACCTTTAGGAACTGCTAGACCTTATAATCTTTGGAATATAGCTATAATATACTCAGGCTTTTTGCAGAAAAATTAAAATCTTCCGATCTCTTTATCTCTAGTAGAATCAGGGTTAAACAGCATTATTTTAGAAGTTAAGTTAAAGCGGAGAAGTACTATTATGAAACATAAGGCAACTGTAAGAGAAGAAATCAAAATGTTTTTCTTTTTCTTTTAGAGATTGCAAGTTCCTTGGCTCAGAACCTTCACTTTAATACATTTGGAGGAAACCCTGTGGCCTGTGTAGTTGGAGCTGCTGTTCTTGATGTAGGGAGAATGTTATGAATGTATATATTCCAAGCTTTTTCTAAGAACAAAAGATGAAAAATTATAGAATCATAGAATTGGTAAGGTTGGAATGGACTTCTAGAGATCATCTAGTCCAGCCCTCAAATGAGTGGCCCATATGGGGATCGAACCCGCGACCTTGGCATTATTAGCACCATGCTCTAACCAACTGAGCTAAATGTTCACATTTGTTGTTATTATAAAGTTAGATATTGGCAATTTTGTAAATAACTGTAGAAAATGTATGAACATTTATATAAGTATTATTTTTTACATAGTCAATGTGCGTAGGAAAACAAAATAAGAATTAGGGTCTGAACATGATGTACCAGTTGCATCTGAAGCTTTTCCTGCAATGTTGTCATTTTACATCATTTTCACCAGGCTATTGAAGAAGATGGTCTACAGAAAAACAGTGAGGACGTGGGAACATACATGCTACTAGAGCTTGCTAAGTTACGGGATAAGTTCGAAATTGTTGGAGATGTCCGTGGCAAGGGACTTATGATTGGGATAGAAATGGTGACAAATAAGGTTGGTGATTTACTTTATTCCTTTCAATTTATATTGTCACTGAAAATTTTATTTCAGCTGAAACAGAATGATTGTTGTGTAAGTAGGACTTTTTTTTTCATATGAAGATGGAGCAACAGTGACAGTATTTTGGCTAAAAATTAGCTAGAACATTCAGTTAGCTTAAATATTTCACAAGCTTTGGGTAAGCAGTGACTTGTGTATTTAAAGTCTGTAAGCTCAGTCTAAAAAGCAGATAAATTGTGCAGCTAATGTTCATAGCCAGAGAGGGTGTTGGAATCTACTGGAGGTAGTAGAATAAACACCTTTTTCAAAAATTAGTTTAGAATATCTAAGTGAAGTTTAATGTTCACTTTTCACAGGGCAGTTGTCACCCCCTTCCAGAAGAAGAGATCAGTCAGATCTGGGAAGACTGTAAAGACATGGGGGTACTGATTGGCAGAGGAGGACTCCATCGTCAGGTACTGAACTTCTAGTTTGCATCTTACTTCACTTTAGATTAACTTTTTAGTTTAATAAGTAAACTAGAAAATATGYATAGTCTGAAGAGCTAACTCTGCTTAATTTTCTTATTTTACAAATCGGGTGGAAGTTGTTTGTCTTTTCTCACAAATACATTGCTTGTTCAAAGCTCGCAATTTACTTTTAGAGGGGTAACTCACCCAGGAAAAGCATTGTACTATAATGTATCGTGTGTCAGAGGAAACCAGCAATACTCAGGTTTGTTGGCTCTTTGCTACTTTACAGGTAGTATTTTTGCTACTTTAGCTGACTTGATGGCAAAAGAAACAAGTTTATTCTTGTCAGTTCTTTCATTCAGGACAGCTGGTATCTTTCTGCCTAGACAGTAATAGAGAAAGAGCTCTTTATTACTAAATTCACTGATGCAGCACTACAGTGTGAAGAAATTGCCRTGGATAATTCATTCTAAGATAAACCAGACCATAGCCGGGCAATGTGTCAGGAGCTTCTTGTAACACTTCAGTTAATAACAGAACTACATTAAGGATGATCAGGTCAATTAAGACCTCTGACTTAGAGGAAGGAGCTTGTGTATGAGATAGATGTGGGATGGCTAAAAGAGAGGGGCCGGTATGCRTCTGTCGCTTCATCAGTTCTCCCACAGGCAATGGACCAAAACACAGGTTACAGACCGCAGCTTAGAATGTAGTAAAATCTGATTCTGTCTCCTAAGAATGCCATCAGTYTGGGTCTGTTAGCTTTAGTTGGGGCTGTGGGTGGGAAAGGCCATTCCGTACTTGTTGCGTGAAGTCCTGAGATACGACGATAAGAAAMCTTACAGTAAACTTTTAATACTCTTAAAGACATTAAATGCTTTTGGAAGCTATGGACCAAATGTGTGTATGTAAGAATTTAAGCTTTTGCCATGTTAAACTGCACGTATTTCATTCCTGATCAACAGGCATTCAAGCTGTGTTAGCTTCATTGAAAGTCAGTGTTTAGTGATTGTTTCAT
This sequence comes from Rhea americana, assembly GCF_003343005.1. Classification (NCBI taxonomy): domain Eukaryota; kingdom Metazoa; phylum Chordata; class Aves; order Rheiformes; family Rheidae; genus Rhea; species Rhea americana. Next base: position 1,552,351 of record NW_028185372.1, on the reverse strand, counting down.
AATACATTCTCTAAGAAGAATTAAAGGCTATAAAACAATAGCAAATCAGCTGACAGCAAATTAGCACAATGCAAGAGGTTACCGCTCTCAGTAGAAATTCCTTACAGGCAAAGTTTCGTTTCTGACAGCCTTGCTCTTTCTCAGCTCTTTCTTGGTACCAGTCCATCTAAGGTTTTATATTAGCTCTATCTGTGTTAGCTCTACACATCATCTACTCTTGTCAGGCCTCTTACAGAGGCAGTTACTCTGTCACAAAAATAGAGTAGGGGATTTGATGTAGTGAAGTCCAAAATAGGACAATTTCAGATTGCATTAATCAGAGGCCTTGGTCCCAGCTCTGCAGTTCTCCTGTTTATTATTTGTCCCGCTTTTGGTTAGATTTTTTGGGCAGGTGAGTGCTGATGTAAATGGGCTGCTGGAACCTGTATTCTTTCCATACACTTCTAAGTATCCCTCTCCCCCGACCCTTCTCTCTCCTCAGACATTTAGAATTAAACCTCCCATGTGCATTACTAAAAGGGATGCAGACTTTGCTGTGGAAGTATTTCGTACTGCATTAGAGACACACACGGAAAGAGCTGCTGAAAAATAGACTGGATTTGGTTCCTTGCACGTGAGATGTTCACTGAACCCCTGATACTTGCATATCTGCTATCCAACCTCTGCACTAATCCTGTAATTAAACTGCAATGGACAAGAAAAATCGTAGGCTGGAGATGAAATACTTGTTCAGCACAGTAAGACCATTCTTACACATCAGCCTTGAAAGAATAATCATCTGTTTGGTAAAGATATGATTCAGTTCTGCAGTAGTGTTTTATATTAGTTACATACCTTTTCTAGTGTTGGTATAAAAAAGACCCCAGATTGTATTAACCTTGTGCCAGAGTAAGTGGAAGACATTATCTATTCATTTTGCATCTATAAAACTTATGTCAAAATTGGCTGAGATAGTCATGGCTTTTACCACAATGAAGGATAGGATTCTGTCTTCACTAGAACTTAAGAGCTGACACARCTCTATGTTTAATTTAACTCTTAAGTTTATATGCAGTATTAATTTTTAGAAAGCAGAGTAACGGATAAAGTAAAAGTATCCTTAGGTAACAAAATTTATTTGGACTTCAGCAACACATAGTTAATAGCTTTAACAGACCTCAACAGCAAGCATAGCATTTCCAGTTGTCTAGACTAAAGTACAAACATTTGTAAAACAGACAAATTATAAAAATATGGGGTTTTTTTGCTTCCTTAAATAATAATAATAAAAAAAAAACTAATCAACTTTGAGAGGTAATGACATGGGGCATGTCCCTTTGCCCCATTTTGTGAGACTTCATTTATATGAGTAATCATTTGTGGCATATAAGCCATCCTGAGCAGAACATAACTGCAGATTTCAAACAAAGTTAAAATTGTTCACCCTTACTGCAAGGATACACTGTAATTAGAGCGAGAAAAGTCTGCATGCACACAAATAGAAACTTTTCTAAACTAACTGCTGTATTTACTTTTAACATGGGGCTCTAACCATATCAATACCCTCTCCAAAAAGTGCTTTTCTGTTCCTCCTGCCCAACTAAGTAGCTGCATTTGATATTAGCTAGTAGAGCCATTTAACAAAGGCATAAAGCACAGCTGATGGGAAAAAAAATGCACTGTTTTTCTTGCATAATCATTTGTTTTTTTTAAAAAAAAAAATAGTTCATTACTTCCTTTAAGCATCAAGAAAAAGATTGAAAGTGTTAACTGCACATTTGTCACTTTACTTTGATTACAATTTTGAAGTTTGAATCATTCCTTAATGCAATAAAGTTACCACGCTAACTTTGCATGGGAGTTTTTGCCATTTTGTTTAATGAGCTGAAACTTAAGAGAAACTTCCTTAAAATAGAGATTGTTGCTTCTAGCAAGTTTTACTCTCAGGACTTCTTAACCAAGTACTACATCCCCTGTCATAGTCAAGTGCTGCTTTCTATAATTGCATTGATGATTGTTTTGTGAAATCATTTTGTAATTCCAAAATCAGCTGTTTTTTTAAACCCACTTCCTTTTTTTTAAAAAAAGGTGCCTGCAGCATTTATGATCAAGTAGACTACATACAAACAGAGGTACACATTTAGTTCTGGTTTTCTTCATTAGACATTAGAGGAAAAGAACACAGGTAGCCAGCTATCCCTATTAGCTGCAACTTTTTTTTTCAAGTGGTGAGACCTAGTGTAGCATTAGCCATTGTGTGTATATATACACCTAGAGATGTTTTTCATGCATGCAGTCACCTTGCGTATAGTTAAATGAATGACAATTGAAAATCAATTTATTTATTTCCCCCTTTACTTAATTTATTAAAATTCTCCCACAATATTTTTTTCCAGCTCCAGAGGGGCTTGTACAAAATCAGCTGAATGTCAAATACAGTTAACCAACTTTAGCATAATGTTAATATTTCTTTCAGATTAAGTAATTTGAACAGTGATGTGCTTGTGAATAGCAGAAAAGCCTCTCTCTTTCTCTTGTTTACATTTCATTTTTGATCAATGATCAAAGCAGCACAGTCCATTCTTTGACTTTAAATCAGTTACACTCAACATGAGCTGAGCTCTTTTTWAAGAAAAAAAGAAAAAGCAACATAAGTGCTAAAATAATTTATTTCCTCTGACTGGGTACTTTATCCATGCAGGAGGTATGCAAGGTGACTGGCTTTGAGTTTCTGCTTCCTCCCCCACTACCCTAACCTGAAAGCTGCTGGGATGGTAGATCACATTCAGCCACTGAAGAAAGGCTGGTACAACCAAACGACAGCATGGGTTGCTTCACAAGATAATGTTCCTTTTGTTGCATCTTCCTTTTTTTTCCCCCAAACTCAAAGTTGCCTTCTCTGTTTAGCTCGGACTACAGGAAATCGGCACCTTTCAGTTCTGAGAGCTTTCATGTAAGATTTTGTAGACTGTCACTGTAACAAAGTTCTATCTGTTTTTACGTTTCTCTTTTTTGTTTCTGGTGTGTACCGCTCCATTTATAGCTGGTGCTTGTGTTGCTTTTGCATGACCTGTGGCTTTAAGGTGTTCAAACAGTTTATTCCGAGATGGAAATGCACAGTTGCAGGTTACACAATGGATGGGAACTTCACTCTACCAAGGGAAAACAAAACAAAACATAGTACTTCACAATAGTGTAGGATGTGTAATAAATAAAATATGGTTTGTGATATGCAGCTTCTCTTAGAGAACAAAAATGCAATTACTAAGCTGTTTGTTTCTCTAATTGTTAATCAGTAATCAATAAAAAAAATTCTAAAATACAACTTCTTAAAACACTGAGGAGTACTAAGTACAGCCAAGAACAAAAATAGAAGCCTTGCAAATCTAACTCCTTTTAAGATAAAAGAATACTTCAGCTCTTACCTGACTAAACAAGACTGTATATATGTATACTTCTTTGGGCTGTGAGATCTACTGAATTAAGTACATCTTAGTTGTAGTATTACAAGGYTTTGCTCTGCCTGGAAAGTATCAATGTTGGAAAAGATTCAAATACTACTTGCCGGTCACCTGCTTGATGAAAACAGCTGTCTTCAGTGTGTTCAATTTAATTGGTTTGAACTGCCTTGGAGAGATCCATGGAGGCAGAACTCTAGGCCTACATCTCAGTACTAAGAGGGCTGCTACTTTTCCCTGAAAAGATGCAAGCTGATGTTCCAGGCTCCTAAATACTAATGTAATCTTGGGAATAAGAAGTACCTGCTTAAAAATGTTAAAAAGTAAGCCAAAAAACCTCAAACAATTTGTGGACTAGAGATGATTAAACCAACAGCTTTAGTTTTAATGTTAGACTTTTTAGAAATAGGTGATCTTAAGTAACTTGACATACCATTGCTGGGTGCTCTGAAGATGCCTTAGCAGACTTTTTTGCATCTTTGGCTTTTTTCCCTTTAGACTTGGTAGTGCTGATAGAAAAAGAGAAACCAAGATCAGTGTAGCACAGGAACATTCAACAAAGTGTTTAAGAGCCTTTAATCATTTTTGATCAGTGTCTTTGCTTCTTCTTCCTCCCTTCCTTTACACAACAGGTYGTAAGTGCTTCCACCAAAACCAGAGCAATTTCATTTAAACTAGCAATTGTTGATTAGCTCAAGATTTAGCTAGCTGATGAACCAACTACTGGTAAATAATGTGGCAACTACTGCTATTCAAAAGCCATTATCAAATTAGACTGTAATGCTCCTTGTTCAGTATTATATTTATTCAATTCTATTGATTTAGTGGAGTAGCCTCCAATTCACCTTGCGGAGGAAATTCAGACTTGTGTGACTATCAAACATGACATGACATCACATAGTCACTGCTCTATCACAAGTCAGTGCAAAGGGAATTACCTTTTTACTTCACTTTTTGCTTCATTCACTTGGCTGACATTTTCTGTAGCACTCATTTCCTCTGATGCAGCACATCTTTGGCCATCATTTACCAGCTCCTCTGCTGAGCCACYATCCTTGTCTGCCCTGGGAGCCTCCTTTTGTTTAACTGGTTCTTCATCGGCACTTTTATCAAAAGAGTCCTCATAAGTCTGTCCAAATAGAATAAATGTAAGTAAGTTAACTACTTTAAGATAATCAGTAATTATGTTATAAGTCATTTACCAAACCCAGCAGGGGGTGGGGAAAAACCACACACAAAGCCATCAACTCTGTAATTTTACGCTGTTTTCAGTGACACCTCGGTTATCTTAGTTGGAAAGGTGAGGCCACCCTGTGGTGAAGAGAAGAACCAGTGTAGAACCACTCTTAACATACAGCTTCTAGAACTATGGAAGAGGAGAACGACAGTAACTTTTAATTATACACTGGRCTCATACTGTTTTGGCTACCATTTCACATTATAAAATAATGGTTTTGCTTATAACTGTGCCAAATGTTAAATTGTTTGGAGTACAGTTTTCTACACCACACATCTGCATTAAGACACTAAAGCCAAAAGAGCTGACTTATGCTACATAAATGTGTTGTATTCCCCTTCTCCCCCCTGCCCAAACCTAAAAAAACCCACCAGTAACCTTTCATGTTAGCCTCAGGTCATTGAGTTTGTTTGGCAAAAAGCCAACCCCTGAGCACRTGTGAAGCAAAACACGCAGCTCCTAAAAGCAGGATAAGATAGACATAACACTATGTTCATGCAACTGTATCTAGCTCCTCTAGTATCTTCTACAGAGTTGTAACTGTCTGACAAAATTTGGCTAAGCTATCAATCTCCAGAAAAAATGAGAAACACTAGTGTTTATGTGTACTCCGAAGAAGCTTGGTAGAGGTTGGAAGTTAAGTTTCTAGCAGAGTCTCCGCACACTAAAAACATTCCAGCTCCTGCTAAGTGAGATGTCAMCCACACTCTAGGCAGCAGCAGACCTTTCAACAGAACTGATGGTAAGGAGAGAAGTCCTCCCGCATACACAACCTATACTCCAAGGACAAGACTTTCTGATTCTAAATTGAGGAGACAAGAGTTGGACAAGAAGCTGATGGGCTGGAAGGAAACAAGAAGGAAGAGCCAATCTTAACTCCAGCTATGCAAAACCAGGAAGAATAGAAGCAAGCAAAATAAGCTTGCTTGAAAATTTCTCAGAGTATCTTGAGGACAAGAGATAATGATGGTAGAAGAGAAAGGGGAAAAAGAGAATACGTGATAGGAGACTAGATAAGGCAGCTTTGGGAAAGATGTGAGGCCTTCCTGGGAACGGATGRAGGATGCAAGACCTGGTAAAAGGTATTTCCTGGGACAAAGCTAGGACTGAGGTGATAAGTAGGGAAGAAGATTTGAATAGGATAAAGCTTAAGAAAACAAGGCAGAAAAGTTTGCTTACTTTGGTATTCCTGCCACTCAAGCCTGAAACAGAACTCCTGAGTCTCACCCTGCTGCTGTCACCACAGATCTGTCATATTACAGACAAACTCAGATCCTAGAGCATCACAGACTGGCATTACTACTGTTTACAATTTAAGTTCTGTAGAATTTCAAATTCTCTCTTTTTCAGGATTAAAAAAAAAAAGGAAACAAAACCAGACTATAAAGTTCCCTGAATTTCATTCTCTCCAACTCCATACCGTCATTGTTTTCTGTTTCTTCTTTTGCTTCTTAGAGAGCCTGTGAAGATAAGAATTTAAAATTACCAAGCACCAAGTTATATTTTTGCAGATCATTATAATATGAAACCAGGGGGAAGTAGCCACAACTAGAAAATGACTTGCTCTCTTCAATTCTATTCCCAAACAGTCATTTTCTGTAACAGTCATCACTTCTTTTCCTTAACAGATACTTTAAAAAACAGCAAAAAACCCCACAGAAGACTATTATTCTACAGCATTTAAATCTAGTAATGTTAAAGGAATCATGTCTTTGGAACTGTAATACAAAAAAATATTTTAAAAAATATTTTAAATTGCACAATATTATGAGTTCTAACACAARTATAAATCCAACTAGAAGCACTCATTGAAAGGTTCCAAGACTTACGAAATGACTGGACATAATAATGTTATTAAATTAAAAATTTAAAATACTTCTGTTTGGGTGTCTCTTCTCTTTCTTCCTCCTCTTTGGTATTTATTCCATCTGCATCMTCCAAAGACACAGAAAATTCTTCCTCTTCTTCTTCTAGTTGCTGCCGTAACAGTGCTACCATCTCTCGATGCTTCTTTGATTTTTCATGATTCTTCATGCTGTGAAGACCAGCASGTAGTTACTGCAAGTAGCTCTGAGCAAATATTGTTATATTTGCTTATAAATTAAGAACAAACCCATTACCCGTCACTACAAACATGGAAAATTCTGCCCTGACAGCGATAACATCTCTACTGGAAGACACTGGCCATTATGTGAGGGTAAAGGATCTTTACTGAGATTTCCAGGAGGGAGGAAAAAAAAAAGAAAAAACGCAAAACACAGAGCCTTACGCTTTCTCAGTTTTTAACAATTTGTCACAAGCAGGGCAGTAGAGCTCATCAACGCATTCTGCTTCTTCAGCCTCATCACTCAACTTGTCTGAAGGGATGGGGATTAGAGAGAAAGTTAGATAAGCGATTTTGAAGTTAGCTGCTCTTAAAACCACAGCAAATGGTCACAATATTGATATTTGACTTCTTTAGTATTATTGACATGCAGACTGATCAAGATTATCTCACCAAATCATACATTATCATAAATTAACAGTTCTATCTTGATGTCTTCTTATGTCCAATGGAAAACATCAGGAAGAGCCAGACTCTAACCTGGCACACTCCCTAAGAAGGGAGGAGAGCTGCACTATAGTTAAAACTGTGAATCTGGATCGCAAGTCTTTATATGCAGTAAAGCAGTACTCTAGCCACGACTCACTATAGGTCTCACACATACCTTCTATTCCTTCTTTTATCTCCYGTTCTTCTAATTCATCTTCATTGTCTGATCCATCTCCAAATTCCTTTTCATACTGTGCCTCCATCTCTTGCAATTCTCTCTCCAGATCCGACATAGCTATCCAGCTCTGCTCTTTATACTGTTCAGCAAGCCTTTAAGTAGAATAATGCAGTAAATTCCACATTTGTGTTTATGAGATAGGAATTAAAAATAGTATTTCTTAAAGATCATTTGCTCATTTCAGGTATTTTAGGAGGAAATTCCCGAACATTTTATGATGGAACAAACAATTGTTTCTAGGGCCTGGAAATTTGAGGAGTTAGTTTGTGACATCAGTGTGCACATCTATGTTGCAAGTGAAGAGGTATTAGTGTAGCTAGATCCTTGAATTTCAGGCAGGAAATGCTAGGCAGCATGGTACAAATATGAAGCTGATAGCAGGAAAATCAGCTCAATCCTAGAAGCACTAGAGCTTCATTTACCTATTGTGAGATCACAGACAGAACAGCAACACAAAARCATAAGCACATTACTTCTCAGCTCCATGCTTTGGGAATGTACCAGCTCAGTTTTCCRTACACTGTGTGACCCAATTACCCCTGCATTTTGTTACTGAATTTTGGTCCAGCTGAGTCAGAATTATGAAGCTATTTGCCAGGAAATGCATACCTCTTTGCTTCAATTCCTTCAGTAAAATAGATTTTTTTAAAAAAAAAAAACAAGATTAAGTAAAAGTGCATCTGCAAAACAAGTAAAATATTTAAGCTCCTTCCTCCCATTTTCAGACAAAAAGCTCTCTTAGTTTGAAGACCAAATTGTACTTACACTGGGAGACTGCCATTCTCTTTCTTCTGCTTAAATTTTGTGAAAAACGAAAGCAYAAAAGCATGCATTTGGTCAAATGAAAGGGTTCCTTCTTCCAAATCATAAGAAAAAGCAAAACTGAGTTCACTTTTTCTACTTCACTTTTTATCAGGTATGATTCCAAGGCCACTTAAGCTCATCTAAGTCCAGGCTGTTACTGTTCTTTTTCCCTTCATTCCTCAACATCCATTTTTTTTCTTTAAAGCAACAAGGACCATTATTAAGTTTTACTTCTCCAACTAAAGGCACTATTGCAGCCATTTACCTGTAGCATACAGGTAATTGTACCCTAGTTATCTCAGATACCTCTAGACATCAGCACAATGCAGATACACTCCATTTTAAAAATCTCAAGCTTAAGACCAAAATTAATCTTCAAGATGATTAAAAGAGTAAGTGCGGCCGCTATTAGAATCTAACTCTATAAAGAACCATCATGGATTGTTCACCAAGTTCAAAATAAAGAATTTGTTTCACATATACATACTTTGCTTGTTTGAGTTTCTGCTGCTTCCGAAATTCCTCTGTTTTCCTAGCTTTTTCTGCATTTTGTTCTTCTACAAGTTTTCTATGAGCCTGTACTCTTTTATCCCTTTTACGAATAAAGGCAACTAGCTGACGGACTAGTTCATTCCTCTCCTTCCTTGCTTTCTCTCTCGTTTTCTTGTTTTCTTTTTCCATAGCTCGTTTCTCCCAGCGGTTTGATGCTTGCCGTGTGTCGTACTCTTCTTTCCAAGCAAAGTTTTTCTGAGTACAGAAACTCTGCCAATATGCATAGAAGGGGTGGACTACCTGTTAAAAAAAAAAAAAAAAAAAAAAAAAAAAAAAAAAAAAAAAATTCATGTCAGTCATTGTATTGGGGGGGGGGGAAGAGCAGAAAAAAAGGTACCAAATCATTTGGGGCTTTTGTAGCAGGTTTTGTCTCCTATATAGGCCACAATTTTCCCCAAAGTACCAATAAATCATTAGCGGTGTCCCAAAACGTTCCTTATCTTTAAAATTTCAAACCATGGCAAGTCCTTGTCCACTAAACTGTTCTAAACTCCACTTTCCAAGAAACCATCTCCTTTCTGGATTGAATTGCACTAACACTAGTGCYCAGCTACTTAACTTTGCTGTATTTCTTTCAAATTGAAAAGCACACAATCAGAATCGGATGCTCTGTCCACAAGCAAGTGAATGCATATATTACATAACCACCACTATAACAAGTTACACCAAAGGTCATCGATACATTTTCAACATTGGCCAATAACCAATACAAAAAAGCAACAAAACAAAAAGCATATAATGCTATTTCTTCCCAATATATTCTCTCTACTACCAGAGCAAGACAGAACGGCTTTACAGGCCTTGATGGATTTTTCTTTCATTAATTTATTATTTCTTTTTCTAACCCATATAAATTGTTGGCATCTACAATATCCTTGAGTCACACTTCACACAGTTTAACTATGGATTATGTGAAGACACACTTACTTTTGTCAGGAAATTATGAGACTGTAAACTAAAATGACATCCTCTAGCTCTCACATTACAAGAAACAGTGAACRATTTTTCCCAATTCTTCCTCCTTTTGCTCAGGAGTAAACACTGGATTAATAAAATGGCATAATGGTTGCATTGTTTTGTTCTCTGTTCCCTTCCAAATAACTATTAATGTGTACTTTCAATATATTGGAAAGAGAAAATAAGTCTAAACCGCTCTTTCTTATATAATTTTCTCCATGAAGCTGCTTTTTTACTGCTTATGCCTCCATGCACTACTGCTTGTATTTCAGAATACATTACAGCCAAAGTCCGGGTCTTTAATCTAAGAGCTTACATTTTGCCTTTAGTATCTCTTCTCCGTACATCATTGGTACTCGTATGGGCTACAATCATCAACCCCTCAACACTGATTTCTAACGGCTTGCTTACAACATTCATGACTGTGGCTTCTGACAGACAAGTCATTACGCAGTTTTTCCCGGGTACAACAAAAGGACTTCCTCCTGCTTAGTGCCTGCCTGAAATACAAGCATGTCTGCCACTTTTCCGCACAACAACAAAACAGCTCTTGCTGGGCTACCAGCTGCATTTTGTTTTACTTGCTATCTGTAGTTAGAGCTGACTGTTTTTGTTTCAGCATTTAATTGACCTACACATCTTGTCTTCTCACAAAGYCTTGTTAAATCACAAATTTACAAACATTTTCACTGGTTGCCTGGCACTGATCAGGTCATCTCTCAAACCTGTGAGTAACCTCAGTAGACTGGAGAACATTCACATCACATATTTTTAAGCCTCTAGATAATTTTTGTAGTTCCCTTCTAAAACTCTCTTCTCTTTCCCCACAACACTCTCAACAACTAGGGAGTTGGACACTGCAGTGCTGAAATCTCCCAACAGGTTAATCTCTGCTCCTGAATACAAGCAAACAGGGCCGATGACCTTGAAATTTAAATTATTGTTTATTATTATATAGTACGTTTTTTATTATTATTAAAGTATATTATGTTTTGCTTCCTTCTCCAATCAGCATGACCAAGGCAGGTGTCATATCATGTTGGTTCTATAATTTCAGCTACTTTTATAGTTATTAGCTGACAGTATAAAAATATTTTTGGTCTATAATCATAGCCATTCTGYGGTCTCTACACAAGCAGTTCCCAAAAGATGTTTCAAGTTCACTTCATCAAAAAATAGGTTTTAGCAGTTTCAGAGACACTAAATACTTTCTCCTTGGGAAAGAGTATAATTTTTAAGCTATCCTATAATTTTACATGAAATCCAAAGAACCGTTCTGACATTCATTCTACCTTRATTTGTAACTTTGTTTCAAATTCCAGCCAAATTTCATACCATAGAAGTTTCTCAGATTAAGRTATACATCAAATTAGTCATACAGTACAATACTACTAAAAGTGCCATGGAGAAGTAGTAGACTAGCAGAAATATTTAAGAATTCTGATATTATTTAGTCATTCATTGGGATTATTCACATTCCACATAGAAATACTGGCAACCTTAAAAAAAATTGGTAAGATTGATAGAATACAACAAATAGTTGGTAAACAAATGGGGAAAAATTCAGGTCTGTACCATTCCTGTTCTTTTCTCACTTCCCCAAGGAAAGGATGTGATACTCTCAAAATTAAATCTTACTACAGAATAATACAGATGACAGAAACATCTTAGTAGGAGCTCCCATTGTAGGTCAATCACCATGCCTCTCAGGTTCCATAATCTGTGTTAYGTAGTGAATGCATTTTATTTTCCTAAATGAGGCAAGGTACTATTCATATTGTTAAAAATATTGTATTTCAATATCCATTTCTGTAACGTATGTTGCATTAGAGCACTGGTAAGCTATTCTCTTTGAGAAGTCAAGAGAACATCTGTTCTTTTGCTTCTTAGGCATTACATAGCACTTAAGTTCTATTGGCATAATTRATGATTAGGCCCGTGAAATGCAGGGTTTTGACAACACATCACTAAAAGCCCGGCTACTAATGTAGTCCAACAGGAAATAACAATTTTGATTCATCTAAATATTATGAATCATAATTTGAACATTTCCTTTATAATAGTAATGGTCTACAGTAGTAGAAAAGAGGGTAGATACGTGGGTTCAYATTCAACTTAGCTCAACAGGAGCCTTTCATTTCAGTGTGAGACAAAGTAATGACTCAATTGTTACTTTTAGTTTTACACTTGTTCTTACCTCATCATAGTCACTTTGGGAATTTCCAAACATAGGGAATTCTTCAGCATCTTCCTGGGTCATATATTCCATCTCTTCTTTTGCAATCTTCTCAAAAACTTGTCGATACACTGTAAAGAATCCCTAAAATAAAAAAATAATCTGTGACTCATTCTGCATAGCTCAATAATAAGTGCACAACTGCTCAGTTACTGTAGTGGATTTTAAAGAAATATTACGATTTGCAACAGCAACTCTAAATCAGGGTATAGGCCTTTTAAGTGCTTATGCTAGGTAATGAAATCCTTTCTGTTTWATAAAGTTCCTGTTCTCTCCCATTCCTGTTATTTCTATCTCCTTTGTCTATTGTCTGTCTGTTGCACATCAAGCACTTGTATTCAACTCCAAACATTCCGCATGCTGAAGATGTCAACATATGTATGCCTAGACAGAAAAAAGTTTTGAGGAAAATTCACTATTAAGTACCCTACTTACATCTTCRCTTTTTAAATTATAGTTACTAACTCATTACTACTATAATAACACAAAGACAGATGAAGATACTCTCAGGTAGAGGTACTTCTAATACTGAGCTTTTTAACTTAAGATCAGTATCTTAAAATGCAACAGGAAATTAGATTGCAGCAAGTGTATTCTTCCCCATTCCCCATCCCTGCACTGGTATTCTGTTGCTTTTTCTTATCTTGAGGCRTTCTAGCTTTTTAAAGATATTTCTGAATAAGCACATGGTACTGAAAAGCATATGGACTCTTCACTGTATAACAACATACTCAGGCACTCTGTATGGTATAGTTGGAAATCATGGCTATGCAGCTGTTAGGCAGTAAGCAGGAATTAAAATTTGATTAAATATCTAGTGTAGGTTTTGTCTTGGCAAGATATTATTACTACCTGTGTTCAACATTTCTATGAATAGCTTTTCAATATTAAGTGAATGCTGATGCTTTTCATAAGATTTAAATTGACCCATTAAAGATGAATTAGTTCATTACCTTTTCATCGTCTCCAAATCCAGAATAACAGCTAACAGTGAAGTAGTGCAGCAGATCTAAACTGTCATCTTGATAGTCTCCATCAACCCCTCCTTTCAGTAAAGCTTCCCTATGATTATCATACCTACAAAAGTTCACAGTATCAAGGACGTAAATGACAAAATATTCCCAATACAAAATAAGAGATACCTAACATAGTACCCATATTACTTTGATGTATTGCTTAGCCCAATGTCTGGAATGTCTCTCGTATCCAATGTCTTCAGAGAAGTATAATAAACAAACATGCACCAAAAAAAACCCACAGGGTTACAACTGAACAAGATGTTTCAGTAAGCTTTCAAAAATCAGTATATTATCCAAATCCCAAACTGTAAATTAGCATATGAAAAGTGAAAAAYGATACTTTTTTAAAAAAGGAGGACAAAGCACAGGTGTTCTCAGCTGCATGATCTGGTACATGATTTCAACATATTCAAAAGGCAAGTCACACAGAACATTTAAAGTGAASTCTCTCCTCCTTCAAGTTTCTGAGGCAGGTAGTATATGTTGCATGGCTCTCAACTACTTAAAAGTTTGGAGCAAAGCACCAGGAAGGCTGACCACACCTGCCACAGAGGCTCTATTCTGACTACCAGTCAAGCACACGTGAAATGAATTCCAAGACAGAACTGGTGAAGACAGAAATAAGAAGCCCACTGTAAGATAAATATTACTAACCAGGCTCTTTCCTGTGGGTCACTGAGAACATCATATGCTGCTTGGATTAACTTGAACTGTTCTGCTGCTTCTTCAGCATTCTCTAGATTTTTATCTGCAAGATAAGTTTAAATATAATTTTAAATACCTAAAACCRTAACAGCAGCACCTGTCACAACCATTTAAGAAAACAGAACATCAAGCCAGAAGTGCAGCTCAAGGTGTTACTGGATACACCAAGAGGATACCGGACGACAGCTGACACAGCCCTCTCCCAAGCGCTTCCCAGCCCCCTGCGCACGGGGCAGGTCTGTTTTAGCAGACCCAGAGCACAAAAAAGAGCCAAAAGGGCACAGCACGAASACAAAACCAAAGCAGGCTGGCGTCATCTCCGAGGCTTTAAAAGCGCTTTCCCTCCCCGGTCAGACGGAAGTTTTTCCCCCTCAGAGTAATGCTGCACAAGGGAGCGAGAAGGCGGCTACAAACATTATTCTCCTCCGACTCTCCTCAGGGCTGGGCAGCCCCGAGGGGCAAACGCCGTCCGCGGCGCTGGGGGAGGCGGCGGCGGCCGCCCGGCAAGGCCCTGCCGCCACCCCGCGGCTCGCTCCCGCCCTCAGCCCAGCGGGCCCTCCCCGCCCCGGTCGGAGCCAGCGAGGGGAAGGGGAGGGCGAGGCCGGGCCGGCCGGGCTCCCTCCCCCCAGGCCTGCGGCCAGGCCGGGCCTGCGGAGCGCGGAAGGCGCGGCCGTACCCGGGTGCCAGCGCAGTGCCAGCCGCCGGTACGCCCGCTTGAGGTCCTCGTCGGCAGCGTCACGCTTCACGCCCAGCACCTCGTAGTGGCACCTCATCGCGGCGGGGTCAGGACGCGGAGCGGAGCGGGGCGCGTCGGCACCGCGTGCGGGGAGCGCCGGCCGGCAGCGCAGCGAGGGAAGCGGCCGGAGGAGGGGCCGGCCGCCGCGGCGCAGCCATAAGGAGCCCGAGCCGCCGCTGCCACCACCCCCGGCCGGGCGGAGCTAGGCGAGCGACAGGCGGGGCCGCGGGGAGCCCGGCCCGGGCGACGGGGAAGCGTCCCGGAAGGCAGGC
>NW_028185372.1:1425017-1536941 GCF_003343005.1 Rhea americana | reverse complement strand
GCCGTTGGGGGGGCAGAAGGTTGTGTGTGGGTGGGAGGGAAGAGCTGTGCTTGGGCGGGTGTATCTGCTCTCAAGAAGATGGGCTACGTTATTGATATTTTATTATACTAGGAAAATGGGCAGAGGGAAGGGGTTTTTCCTGCAGCAGACGGGAGGAAGCACATGCAGTAATGCTGTGGGGAAGGGTGATGCAGAAGCCCTGCTTGTTACTTCACTCTCACACTTGCAGTAGTGGCCCTGCTCTAGCAGCCCTGCTCCTGGACCCAAGGTTCCAGTTTGTTAGTGTTTGGGCTTGCAGGTCTAGAAGAATCAAGGGGCTGCTACCTTCCCTGTTATTAATGCTAGATTTTGCTTTTTGGGGCTTCCAGTTTCATCAAATCAAATGCATACAGCTGTTTGCAAAAATGCTCAAGAGTGTACAGGTACTTTCATGCAGCCAAAACASCTCCATGCTGTTAACACTTTCTTTTGAAACCTGTGGTCTTTAGAGATTGTTGGCCAAGTCACTTTGCTTTGGCTTAAGACACAGATCAGCTCACATGTGTGAGTTCACCAGCTGTCAAACAGAACTACAGGGAACCAAACTTCAGACTTCCTGCTGTTGAT
This sequence comes from Rhea americana, assembly GCF_003343005.1. Taxonomy (NCBI): domain Eukaryota; kingdom Metazoa; phylum Chordata; class Aves; order Rheiformes; family Rheidae; genus Rhea; species Rhea americana. The sequence continues at coordinate 1,536,335 of NW_028185372.1, read as the reverse complement.
CAGTATACAGCAGCCAATAGAGGTATCAAATTTGGCTGCACTCAGACACATTTAGCTAWAAGCAAAATCAAGCCAATATTTTTTATAAGTACATATTATGCAGTACTGGAAGCTTACTTGCCATTTTAATTTGAAAAAAGATCTATATAGACTCATTCTTTGAAAAACAAGACTCAAACTATGTWAGTATACAAAATTGAATGGAGAGAGGTTTTTTGGTTTTGTTTTTAAGAACAAAGCAAAGAAAGTTAATCGGCATATGTAAATGCTGAAAGCAATTTTTTTTTTAATACACAATCAGTGCCTTTAAGCACTGTTGCTGTAACAAAGGACAGAGAATTCTATTTCAAGGTTGTGTAGGCATGTGCTTTTAGTACTCTGAATCATAAGCAGCAACATACCTTTTACCTTTAGGGAACATGCAGTGAATTTGGAATAAAGGCCTACTTCTCCCCTATAAGCACATTTCAGGTCCTAAAAACATGACTAGGAGCTCCCACAGACAGGAGTGGCAGCTCTTCTACTGTTAATAAAAACACAACCAGCCATAACCCTTGCCATTGCCTAAGGATTACAGGGTATAGTAAGAAACAGCCGTCTAAAAAGAGAGAACTTGCAACTTTTTTAAAGGATTRTTGACTACTGTAAAGGACTATGAAATATGAATTCTGAACTCTGGCTAATGATGAGCACCAAAGACTACCTAGTTATTTTTATTCCTTGTATGTTACAGTGAGTTGTTTCTCAGAGCTATTTAAGTGTAAAAAGCAGAAATATTTTGACTTTCTTATTTCAGCTTCCATCTTGACATGTTCTTTTTGAAAACCCATAATCAGAAAGAGAAAGACAATAAAACAATACAAACTGAATCTTAATAAAGAAACTGTTGGGTTTTTTTTACTCAAAACAAGTCAAATTAGTTTTGTCTGTAAAAACAAGTATTTACAATATTAGGTGAAGACAGCTATGAAATATAGCTAGGTATAGATATATCAGTTTAACAGATGACTTTGCAGTCTGCCTAATTTTGTCATTTGTAACATTTATCCTTCAATTCTGAAAAGCTTTTTTTGCTTTTTTCTTTGAATTTTGCGTGGCTTCCTTTTATCTTTTACGGTTGCCTTCATTTCTGGTTTCACAAGCTGCACTTCCATCAGCTTTTCTTCAGCTGGAGTCTCAAAGACAGTTTCAGTGGGATCTTCTTCAATAAGTATCTTAGTTTCTTTTTTCTTAATCTTTTGTACTTCTTTCACTTGCTGTTTCTCTTTAAATCTAGCAGCCATTGATAATCTTATCAACCGTCGATGCTATAAAAATAAGAAATYAAATTCAAGCAGGTGTTGAAAAAGTAAGATGGAAAAAACTCAGGTACCAAAGAAACAGGTAGAGATTTCTCTGCCTCAAACTCCTCAGTATAGTGTTATCTTTTTATTGATAGGAATTGAGTCCTTCCTATTTATGCATGGTTATTCTATTTTTAACTGTGGTTAGTTAGGGCACTCCCTCCTACAAAGGATTCCATAGAAAGGAACACGTGGTCCTTTTGCATAAGGAGCTTGCAAGACTTCAAATGAACTGCTAAATGAAAGAAAGGACAAAGCTGCTTACCATATTTGGAGATTGGTAATAGGGATTTTCATATAGAGTTGGTCCTCCAAAGCTACCCTGGAATATTTTGATGAGATTTAGAACAAAACGAGGCCCAATTTCCACTAGAGATGCATCCTCTTCTATGATCTGCAATAAAAAGAATGTTACTCTTTTTTTCATGGATTGAATCTACATATATGACCTTGTTGTCATACTACATACAGTGATCCATGACAGAATTCAAATCCAGCTCTAGTGCTGCTGAAACTGGTAAGCTAGACTTGTACAAATACAACTCTATATACAAAGCAGTTCCTTCAGGTATAAGCAAACAGCAAGTACTAGATACTTGTGAATTCCTCCTTTGGAAAATAAGAAGCCACACTTTGAGCCAAAGCACTAAATAAAAGTTAAAAGACAAGTGAAGTTTGGGCTTCACTTTGGCTACCATTTCCTATCATGAAGGCAACCTTTACRGAATCAGAATAACTGAAATTTCTTTGTGCGAGCACTGAACATCAGCATATCCTGATAGTGATTCTTCTCAATTTATTGTAACTAATGGATTTGATACGAAGTCATTTCATAGCACCATTTGAAGAGCCAAAGAGGACCACTAACCTGGTAATTCCGAAACCAGATCCTCTTGTCTGTAATGGTGAATGTGAATACGTGATCTACAAAGGGCTGGCTCTTGGGATGATACTGTGGTGTACTAAATATCTGTAATAAAAGGCAATCTTTTCTAAATATCTCTAATCATAAGAGGTCAATCATATACRTGGCTTATCTTTAATTCGTCTTAATTTATTAAGATCCAGATTCCAGGTTAAATAAATAACCTAAACACTAGCAGTCCCAGTGACCTTAAGCACAACATCCCCACAGGATTAGGTTCAAGTTCAGAAGTGTAAAATTACTACTTAAAAATAAATAAATATGTTGCCAAAGGCCATTTCCAAGAAGGAAGAAACACCAGACAAGAGAACTACAAACTAACCTGAATAAACAACTCCTTTAACAGGGCGTAGTGTGGCTCCTTGTCAAATGTCTATAAAAGAAAAATGTAATTTTACATACAAAACAAAATGTAGTAGTACAGAAAATGAAAGCATAATCCATGAAACACAAAACCTATACGTACTGGATCAAAAGACAAAAGGGGCCGTGAGCCCCTTAAGCAGTTTCCAGTCATCTTCAATTCAGCCAGTGTGTGAACTGCAATTATTAAAAATACCATTTTAGTATTTGGAAAAAAAAAACATACAGACAAGAAAATAAAAAGCCCAAATGATCTCAACAACTTACTGTTCTGTACTAAGAATTTAGCTGATGGTCCCTGTGGTGTATTTGAAAGCCTACAGGGGAGAGGCAGAAAAAAAGAGGGGAAAAAAAACGTTAATGGCAGATAGAAGGGTGTGCCAGAGTTGCACAGTACAGTCCAACCAATTACTTCTGTAATTTCAACCTCTTTTAAAAGCAATATTGAATTCTTTAACATACTTCAGGTACAATTAATAGGCCTTAAATTGTAACACTCAACAGAAATGCATTGTATGTATACTTGTTTTTTAAATAATTTTATAAAATGTTTTGGGAAAAATCCAGTAAAACCACCATGCATTGTAAATTCACATTCCCTCTCTAAGTATGGGATTAGAACAGATTTAACTAAGCAATGCTATTTTATACATCTTCACTATTACTCCAACAGACTTCAGTTAGAACAGAAGCATACCTAGTTACACACAGAAAGGTAAAATCCAAAACATTTACTTACCACATGTACAGATCCTGTTTCTTTTTGGCTTCAAAAAAGATGCATTTATTGCAGTTTTTTATTTCACAGACCTATACAAAGCATGACAAATTAGCTATTTACAAAATTCTGAGGACATTTTCACAGATTTTCCACATTAATCTCTATGCCCTGCACCCCYGCAGCAAAGTAAAAGTTCAAAACCAAAAAGTCTCATCTTAATTGATTACATCTACTGATCTCCAAACTTCAGTTTAAAGACTTATTGAAAGATCTAAAGTTCCTGTTACCAGTAGCAATAATTTCACTGAAGCTACAAGCAATCTGATGAGGTTTCCAGGACATGAGTATCAGAGCAGAAGCTGTGACAATGGGTTGTTGTTTCAGCTCTACCAATGTCTTACTACATTATTTGGGCTGGTCACTTGTTTGTTCCTTGATCTACCCAAACACAAATTATATCAAAAGTCAGCTTCCAATTTTAACCTAAACACTTCTTTAACATCAATCATTTTCATTTATGAAGTTGCACAACTCATATAGCTAGTATTAATTCCTTTGAACTAGCTGTCCATTGGCTGCCCTTTCTGTTCTACACAGGATTACCACAGAAAAGAAAAAAAATAGTACTAGTTAAATTCTGGATTACCTCATTTATTATAAATAACTTGTCTTTACGGTCCATTTTAGTATCTGGAAAACAAAAATAACATTGAGAATATTTGAAAACCAATTTAACACTTCTTTTTTTGAAGAAATCTGTTCTTTGCAAAAATTTAGTGGCCATAAATGAAAGATTAACTATATCAAGCTGTTTTAGCCATGTGATGCAGAAAATAAGTATGTCAATATGCATATTTGGGTGCTTACAGAACAAAAGCCATAACAATCATTTTCCGGAGAACATTAGGCTATAACAACAGCAGTAAGTTCTGTTGGCTCAGGGAGGGTGGTTGTTTGTTTAGGACACAAGGCATAGTTTTGTCAAAATAATTATGCACTATATAAAAAATAGCACCAAAAAACAAGCTGTTAAAACAGCTGATTTAGAACTAATCTGAAAACATGACTAAGTCAGGAATGATGCTTAGTCCTACCTGCTTTGGAGTGAGGCATCAACGTTCTTAAGTCTTGCATTAAGTGCCTTGTTCTGAAATTAATTCCACGGGATGAGAATATAAGCACCCGCTCCTTGTTTTTCCATTTACCCTAGGAAAATGGCACAGAAGTTAAGCAGGCAGAGGAAATTCCTAGCCTCCGAACTGCTACAACACAGCCAAAATACATGTTTGAACAGTAATAACAGAAAAGCACAACAGAAACATTTATTATTATTACCACTACTACACTAGCACAGAACTGCCCACTTGGGGRAAGTGCTGACGTTCGTACAGAATACAGGAATATATGTTTTTATGGAATGACTCTTATCCATACCACATCACTAATAGAACCTTTTGTGTAGAACAACTGGAGTTTAAGAAACCCATACGCAACACATATTCCCTAAACACTCTCCTCCCTTTCTACAAAAATGCCTGAGCTACAATCTCAAAATAAAACAACATAGCTTCTCTTACAGATAACCATGTAAAAAAGTCTCAGACTTGAACACACTGATTTTTTTTCTTTTTAGCAAATTGCAAGACAGTTAKTGAGGCCATCTCATGACAGTTCTTAAATGAAACAGGTACAATATTCCTCATTTATAACACCACCACTTAGCTGACTAAAATACTTCCGAGATGAGTGCAGCACAACTTAAAACAGAAAAATGCTCTTCCTATCACTGCAAAATGTACCATCAGATGCTACTTTCACGTGTGCTACAGCTACAAGAAGTTATGAGCACCTTCCCTCGCCTGGCAGGGCGGCGGCTTCCCCTCCCCGAGCACACGCACTTTGAGCCCCAGCATCTCCCTAGCAGGAGGAAGAGCAGCAAAACTCGGAATCCACCAACAGCGAACGCCCGACGGAAGCGCTGCGCGCAGCAGCGCAGAGCCCAGCAGCACCGAGCCCGCGACRACGCCTCGCCCGCGCCCCCGCAGCCCCTCGCCGGGGCGCAGCGCGTCTCGGCGGCCGCCGCACGCCGACACACGGGACTTCTCGCGGAGCGCGCGGCCCCGCCCGCTCCGCCCTGCGACCGAGCAGTACCTGGGAGACCGGCGCTGGGATACGGTACTCCTCCGRGCCCGCCCCGTCCGGGCCCGCCTTGGCAGCTGGCTCGGAGGCGCTCGCGTCCCCCTTAGCTCGCTTCTTCGGCCGAGCAGCTGTCGCCCCACGCTTTCTCTTGGCCGCCGCCATCTTGGCTGCACAGCCCCGCGTCGGAAGTCGCTTGCACTTCCGTCTGCTCGCACTTCCGCCCCCGCCGGAACGGCCCGTAGCCGCTCCGTGTGTCCTGGGTGCGCACTCTATGGTAGTGGCGGCCGGCAGCGCGCGCTTGCCGTCGGTGCTGCGGCCGYTGGGCGGCCGTTGGGCAGCACGAGGCGGCCGTTAGGCGGGCGGTTGCCGCGGGCCGCCTGCGCGCCTCCGGCCATGCCGCTCTCCACGCAGCCGCCCGCCAGCGGCGAGCGCTACGTCCTGACGGCCAGCCTGGACAACGCGCGCAACCTCTCCAGCCTCCTGCGGGCCGTGCACTTCCAGGACCACGCGACCTGCTTCGCCACGGCCAACGGCATCAGGGTGACGGTGGAGGAYGCCAAGTGCCTGCAGGCCAACTCCTTCATCCAGGTGCGGCGCCGCGGGGCGGTGGCGAGGCTGCCGCTAGCCGCGATAAGAGGTTTCTTGCAGTCCCCACTGCCGGGCGTCCGCCCTCTCGCTGTTTTACATCAAGCTTCGTAGCGCTCACGCCGCTCTTACCCGCGCGGGTGAAAGACAGGTGTRGAGCACTGTTAGAAACCTTAGGAGGGCCCAGGCTACTTAACAGAGGAGGTGTGTGCAGGGAGTTCACCTGCGAAGAAGGGGAAACGTGAGCAAAACCGTGCAACAGCTGGAGCCGCTGACACGAGGGCAGTGCTCCGGTTAGGCTGCCCTCAGTTGTGCCAAGGCCCCCGGATGAACTCGATGCATGGCTCGTTAATGCCTGCTTACGCTTTGAGTTTGTATCCTCGTTTAATATGTTGGCACCTGAGAAGTCTGTTGTCCTTCTGACTGAACTGTTCTTAGGTTCATGAGCAGTTCACAACATATAAAGCCTACAGCGCCAACAGCTGGAGTGTGTGTTTACTTGTGTCATTGCAAGACTGGAGCAATGGCCTTCTCTTGCCTTCTGATTCTGCCTGTGTCTTTGGCCTAAAAGAGTTTTTTTTAGAGTTTACACATGGATGCAGTTTGAGTGTTGAGCTGTGAGGTGACTTCAGCACATCTGTGACATGCGCCCCTAACTAGTCTGAGAGGGATWAGACTGCTCTGGGCTGTCTCCTGTTTGTCACTGGGCGAAAGCATGTGCATACTCAGGAGGTATCAGCAGCTTTGTGGTAACTACAGGAAAAGAATATCACAAAAGAAGCGGAGGATGATTTCRGCTACTTTTGAAAATCTGGTTACATACTTTTTATTATTCAAAACGTTTTCTCATGCTTTTTGCTGCAAAGCTCTTACTTAAGAATAAAAGTAAGTAAGTCACTTTGTGTTGATAATAGTTTTTTGGTTCAAATTGTGTGTTTGGAGGCAATGATTTTTTTGCTTTTACATTTCCAGCAAATGTTTTTTAAAAAACAAGGTTTGAGACGGTTTCTGCTTTCTTTTAAGGTAGTTGTCATTAGTCCACTTACTGTTTTCATGTGTGGGTTTCAAATTTGTATTTATTCTCTGAAAGTGAGTACTGAGTCTCTCAACACGGACCTGAAAATATTCAAAAATTAGTTTAATGTAATTGTTACAACAAGTTAAGTCTGATCACTTACAGAATTTTGTTTAATCTGGACAAATGTATCATTTATGTCAGATATCTGAATGTTTCTCACTCCAGAAGTAGGTGGCTAGAGACTTGTAACATTTGTGGCTGGTTTKTAAACTATAAACGATAAGTGCTTAGATTTTCATGGTTATGACATGCTACTTCATTTAAAGTGTGACCTGATTTTATTTTACTAATTTCTGTGGATTAAGACCTGCWGGTTTTTTAACAGAAATTGTGTTAAATATAGAAATCACTTTGTATTGCACTGATATCTGAAACTGAAAACTTTGAACTGAAACACAAGCTGTAAAATAATTACCAAAAATTTCCTCATCCCTTTTCTTCTTCTCATAGGCAGAAATTTTTCAAGAATATGCTGTTCAGGAGGAATCTGTGATGTTCCGGATCAATTTGGCTGTTCTTCTCGACTGCTTGACCATTTTTGGTGCAAGTTCTTTGCCAGGTATGATGCATATTTACCTTTATCATGCATATGCATCTCTTGTAACTGCATAGTGAAACCTGTGCTTAGCCATGCTTTGACAAAATTTGTGACTTTCACCATAAGTCCTTCTGGGAATGGCAGTTATCATTATTAAGCGGGATTCACACTGTTTGCTTAAGCTAATATAAGTGTATGCTATARTAACAGCAAATGGGCTGAAGAAGGGATGTGCTGGATCTTAACCTAGTCAGTGTGTCTGGGACCACTGCTGAAAGAGATGCCAGAGGAGGGTGACTCCCTTTGGATCTCTGTAAGGCACAGAAGGGCCACTCTATGTGGCTGCAACCATTTTGTGGCATGAAGTACAAGCCCTCTCGTACCCTTGCTCTGGTTTGGGGCTGAAGATCTCAAACAATTTCTATAACYTTGATAAGAAAACATGGGAATTAATTTATCTGGGTGTCTCCAGGAAGTCACATGCTATGTTTAGGTTGTAATTCTGATGCCAGAGCCAGTACTGACCCCCAGGACTGTGTCTTTACTGTCAGTTTGGCCAATTGCTTCACTCCAGGACCCAGATCACCCACATCACATGAATCCTAGTTTGTTCCAGAGTGCCCTTCACTTAAAGGGAAAACCTGGGCAGAGCTGAACAAATAGTTCCTCTGCAGCCCACTCAAAATAGTCCAAATGGCTCAAAAACATTAGTAAGTGTATACTTGAAATAGGAAATATTCTAGGGCAGATAGATTTATTGGGGTTGAAGGAGTCTGCAGCCATTCCAGTTATCATCATCTCTTCATTGTCTGTGCTCCTGGTGCAATAGCTGTTATGTAGCACGCTTTATTCCTTCCTTCTTCAAGCTACAGCAGCATCTATTTTGTGAATATTATCTCTAGCTTGCAAATAAGGAACTAAGGCATGTTACTTACCTAAAGCCTCTTAAGGAATTTATGGTTGAATTGGTGACCACTTCAAATGCCCTAAGCACACCATCTCGTGTGAATAGAGGGTTTTACATTTTGCTGTGAGGCATATAAAGTATTTTGTCAAGTGTGTGAATTGCAGAAATCAAGTAGACTGTATTACTGGCTTTCAGTGATGAAGGGAGGGAAATTCCTGTCATAATTATGTTTGCAATATTGAGTTACATTTGTTTAAAAATTGTTATTTGTTTAAAAAATGYAATTTTAGCTAGATTTTACTTCCTAAAAATTAAAGTCTTTTTTAAATTATTTTTTGACTTGATAATTGTTCATGAAATGATTTCTCATGCAAAGTAACTGGAATTCAGTCTAAATGTATGAGTGCTACAGGATGCACTGTATACTTTTATGCAGCAGAATGAAACCATGCCAGTTTTCTAAGGCAGTTCTATCATTGCAGCTATGTGTTGAACTCCAGGTTTCTCTGCTGTTTCTGTTCTGGCTCTGACCTAAAGATAGACAATCAAATGTACTAAACTGCACCATAATTTGGAGGACTCAAACATTCAGGTTATGTTTACATAGCAAAAGGAGGTTGGTACCATAGTGCAAGCTGTGGTATRCTAATTTTAGTTTGGACTGCACAAGTAACGAGAGTAGTAAAGAGTGACAATTTAAGRCAGAGTGAGCCCTAGATCTATGGAAGGTTTACTGAATCTGCTAACCTGTTTGCAGGATATGCAGCATCATTGTCACAGCTGGAGTTATCTGTTTGGTACATACCACTAGTTGGATTCAAACTAGTGCGTACATTCACATCATTTCATTTTGCTGCATAAACATAACCCTTTGGAGGAGGGTGTATAGGAGGCTAGACTAACCATGCTGAATTAATGTATGAGAGGCCAGACCAAGCATTCTAAATGAATTCAATTTGTATGTCATGTGCAGATAGTATCTAAATTTCCTAAAGTGGTCAGATGTGCTAGCTAGCTCTCTGAAGAGTGTCTGTTTCATTCTCTTTTTCAGGAACATCAACAGCTCTTAGGATGTGTTACCGTGGTTATGGCTATCCCTTGATGCTCTTCTTAGAAGAAGGAGGAGTGGTGACAGTATGCAAAATTAACACTCAAGAACCTGAGGAGTTGTTAGACTTTGATTTCTGCAGTACAAATGTTGTTAATAAAATTATCCTGCAGTCAGAGGGGCTACGAGAAGCATTTTCTGAACTGGATATGACCAGTGAAGTTCTGCAGATTACCATGTCCCCAGACAAGCCATACTTCAGGTAGGAGAAACTGTGCATTCAGCGTAAATGTTCATACATGGCCTTTCTGCTCCTCTGTGAGTAAGGCCTGGAAGTTTTAGCATGTACTAAAGTGGGAAGCTGTTTTAGAACACTGTTTTATTTTAAGGAAAACTAATGAATATAATAAAGACATGTTATCTTATTACATAGTAAGGAATATATTGACCAGCTTGGTRATGTAGACAATTTAGTATTTTTAATTAAAGTAAAACAAACACAAATGTCCGTTTAAATTTGTTTRGCTGTGTGTCTTATATAGAAACAGATGAGACAACAGCATTTCTGGGTGGGACATATTGTGCAGTCCAAAGAGCACATGTTTCTTGATAGCAATTGCTGGTTTATATCTGCTGCAGCACATGCAACCAAACTGCATGTAGTGACTTAAATCAGAGTATTGCAAAATAAGCAGAGAGGCAGAATGAACAACTGTGTATATGTGTGTTCTGCTCATGGTGTTTTACTGTGTTTCCATCAAGACAGAGGTTCCCCAATGGATGATCCCTGATTCAGCCCATAACATTTCTTTCAAAGCAAATTTGAACTATTTTGGTAGACATATAGTAGCTTAATGTTGTGTGTCGTGTTGCTCTGGCATCTCTAATCTAATAGTGGAACCTAGCAGACATACGCTATGGCCCAGTTATCATCCAAGGCTACCATGATAATACGGCAGTGCATCACTTTGGAAGATAATGTAGCACACATCACTGAAGAGGATTGTGCAAAGCATTATATGTGGCAGCAAAAAAATGTGCTTTTAGTTGGAAAAAAAAAAAATTCCTGATTGATAGACACCATTTGAACCCCTAGTTATTGTTTATTTTCCATCCTATGAGTTTGTACCTTCAATAGCCTCATCTTAAATATTTACTATATTCTGTAATGTCCTTCTTCATAACTTGAATCTTGTTTCAATGATTGATGTTAACTTTTGTTAGTGTTCAACCTCATGCTGTTGGCAACTGAAAATTATGTGACTTGGAGATCTGTGGTCTTGGCCTCAGTAAGATTCAGCTTCCATTAGTTTGTTTTCTGTATACTTTACAGAGTCCGAGTTCATTAAGAATTCTTCTTCAGTGCTTTTGTTTGCAGAGAGTATCTCCCAGGCCTGGAATGATTTTGGGAACACTGACAACTATCTGAAATCATAAATTCAGTCAGTCATCATAGAAAATAAGTGAAATTTCTAGGATTTCCACATTTTCTTTTACTTTCATAGCTAATGCTGCAGAATGGGGACTTTTTTCACTTGCAGTATGTATAAATAGAAACTAAAATATGCTACTGAAGACCAATAGCCAATCTTTCACTGAAGTAAATCAGCTTTGTATGAAACCATTGTCAGATGTCTTAAGAGAATCAGAGACTTTGGAGTGCTTCAGCCTTTTCCTAAATTATCCCATTCTGGCCTAATCCATATCTCCCATTTTGGGAGATACAAAACACTGGTTTTTGTAACTTGCTGAACATTGTCTTGRTAAAAACAGTGTTTTGTAAAACAGCCATAGAGATATATAAGATGACCACTTCTGACAAGTTTTTGTAGAGCTGCTATTAACTATTTTGAGATGACACCTTTTATTTTCCAGGTTATCCACTTTTGGAAATGCAGGAAGTGCACATCTTGACTATCCCAAGGACTCTGATTTGATAGAAGCGTTCCATTGTAAGCAAACCCAGACAAACAGGTTAGTAACTGTGTGCACACTGCACTCTGTGGCAGGTTATATTTTCTTGATGGACAGTTTAAAAACTGCTTTTGCATTAATGAAACATTTATTTTGTTAGTACAGAAATCCCATCTAATAAAATTGTGTGTCTATGATCAAAAGCTCAGTGGTAACAGTGTCTGTCTGGTGGTGTTACCAGGAGAAGATTAAAATATGGTATTACTACTGGGCTTTCCATAACTTTATGGCATTAATTGGGAGTAGTGTTTCAGCTTGTCTCTTTGTAATTTTTAAATGACTTTTTTTCTCCCTTGCAGGTATAAGATTTCTTTGCTTAAACCATCTACAAAGGCATTAGCTCTATCTTGTAAAGTGTCCATTCGAACAGATACTCGAGGATTTCTTTCTCTGCAATATATGATTAGAAATGAAGATGGGCAGATCTGTTTTGTAGAATACTATTGTTGCCCTGATGAGGATGTCACTGAGGCAGCCCTGTAGCTGTGTGATTTAGAGTCTGTGTTTTATTTATGTATATATAAAATTATGTATTTTTTATAGAACTGAATTAAAGTTACAAAGTTTGATAGACTTGATATTACCTCTTTTTTAATGTGGAATTAATACCATGAAGACTTCTCTTGTATTCTCCTGCAACTGTTTCTTAGCCCCCTGACCCAAAAAAGTTAGTTCTAAAAGTGAAAAGATGCTGCAGTGTTCCAGCTTGCTGCTGTGCATTGTGATCCAGAGAGTTAGTGATYCATGGGTAGTTCCTACAGTTTTAGACTGTAGCTGAGCTGAGCTTCGATGTTTGTCAGAAGATGAAGTCCTGCCTTGCACACTTGAGAAACAGTATGTTTGTATGTCATCAACTGATAGCTGCACAATTCAATAGTATCCAAATCCTCTCGGGTTTTTCCTTTTTTGAGTTAAAAATGSTTTTATTAACCATTTTTCAGCACTTGCTTACATCGGCAATTCATTTAGTCATTCCTTTTCACTGACTTCTCTGTAGATCATTTTTGGCAATAAACTTTTTAATTAAAAAGAATTACAGATATTTAAAATTGATCGACATGAATAATTTTAGATATCTTTATCTAAATTACTGTTTATTTTTCAAGTTTAAATATTCATACCATCTCAGTTTCTTCAGTGAAAAACATTAATACTATTGTCTCATTAAGAATTATTAACTCTTAACACACAGTAGTCAAAGATATTTACTACTACTCTGGATGACAGGATAAAAATGAAACTGAACACACGACTTTTTCAATGATGTGATTTATTTTAGAGTATTGAAGTTACCTTGTATTTTATTCGAGGACATTGCTGTGATTTAGTGTTTGCGCTTTTACATAATTGGCTTCAGATATACTAGATTAGTTCTTGAAATGGTAATTTTAGCAATTTCTTCTACCAACAGAGATTCTGGAAAGAATATCATAAGAAGTTAGTACAATCTTCACTGTACCAGTAAGTGATAGTAACACTTCCATTTCACAAATAATGATTATTGCAGACATGCAAGATTTGTGCAGGAATTATATTTGTACATAATAGGACTAAACAGAGGCCTAGACTCATAAATGTAGTTTGGCAATTGTCAACAAATGCCTTTGTGAACATGGCTGTAGGCGGATGAAAACGCAGGAGGCCTTGGCTGCAATAAGAAGTTACTGTGCAGTGAGGCAAGGAATGGACTAAAAGTACACCAGCAGTTCTGTACTCTGTGTGGGGGTGCTCCTGGGGATGTAAGTTAAAGGCTGCTACTACCAGAGCTAATGGTCAAGGAGTGAGAAGATCAGTATGTGGCATATGCCTAGTAATGGGRCGTAGATGCTTAAGGACTCATTTCTGAGCTATCCAAGTAATTTCTGAAAATGAGATTTGAGTTTCCAGAAGTCACACAGATATTCCTGAATGTGTTACCTTTCTGAAGTGTTAWCTTCACAGTTATAACTATCAAAATATTTTAAAATTTGTGAAAAGTTGCATTTGCTAAATCAAGATTTTTCCATAGTGAAAATAAATTTAATGTTGGAAAGATAGCATCCAGTGGCCTGAGCTGAAGCTGAGAGCTGACTAGACTTCAAGTCTTGTAGCTGAGCTTTTTTCAGTGTATATATAAAATAATAAAGGCCAGAGTACAGTTATGGGGAAAAGAAATTGGATTCCTTCCTTTGCTATTTTCATGAATAAAGCATAATYTTCCCAAAGGAGCATCCTTAGAATTTTCCAATGTAAGTATAGAGACATTCTTTTCTAAAAGATTACTGTCCTGTTCTAAACTGTCCGAAATGTTAATAATGCCTGCAGTTTGTGTTACGATGGTAGGTTATATTACATCTGTGTCATTAAACAGAGTAAAGTAAAACGTGCAAAGGGGTGCATGTTAAGAAGAGAATGACTAGAAGGCTGTTGTTGTATCTTTTTGACTTGATAATTTGCTTAAATTCAGTACACCACCACCACCACCACCACCATTGGATTAGATCCAATTTCCTACAGGTATGATGCTGCCTTTAGTATTTTCTGTCTCTTCTACTTGACAAGTCTATTCCTCTTGCAGACAATGGGAAACCTGCAGCAGAAGAAACATTTAGTTCATGGGGGGTGGGGGGTTGTACTATCACAGAAGGGACTTCTCAGAATTTGCCCACTTGCTTTCTTATAACATAGAGAACGGCTAATGAGGAGCGGCTGTGAGAGCTGGGCCTCTTTAGCCTGGGGAAGAGAAGACTGAGGGGGGGAGTCTTATCAATGTGCGTAAGTGCCTGAAGGGAGGGTGTCAAGGGGACGGGGACAAACTCTTTTCAGTTGTCCCGTGTGACAGGACAAGAGGCAATGGGCAGAAATTGAAGCACAGGAAGTTCTGCCTGAACATGAGAGGGAATTTCTTCACTGTGAGAGTGACGGAGCACTGGAACAGGTTGCCCAGAGAGGCTGTGGAGTCTCCTTCTGTGGAGATCTTCAAGGCYCACCTGGATGCAACCCTGTCTAACATGCTCTAGGTGACCCTGCTGAGCAGGGGGGTTGGACTGGATGATCTCCAGAGGTTCCTTCCAACCTTACTGATTCTATGATTCTAAGTACTCAGGTTTACTGGTAGTGCAAACTAAAACAGTCCCTGGAGGTGGGAACTGGAACCCAGCACTCTACTCTCAGCGCCACAACCTACAGTGGGTGCTACAACTTCTAGTAGGTGCTGCCAGGCTGCTCTGTTTGCTGCCCTTAGGGCCTCTGAGCAGCCTAGCTTTACCTGCCATAACACCTACTTTTTTCTGTATTCATTTTGGGTTGTGCTTTTCAGAATAAAACTGGCCTCAAATCTTCAAGAAGATGCCTGTTTTTAACTCTACCTGAAGACCACCATCAATTAGCTTTTAATCCCATTGCTCTGCTAAGATACTAGAAGTCAAAATATATATAATGTTGCCTCCCAGGCCTGATACTCATTGTACGACAAAACATTAATGATATCAGTGCTATTGTTATCACTTACCTCTCCAGCACGCTGAGAAGTCCTTGCCTCTCTTTGGCTTTCACATGCTGAGGCCCATCCATAACCATTTGAATCTGTAAGGACTGTTCAGCACAAAATTACCAACAAGGAATTAATTTCAAAATTACTCATAGGAAAGAATGAGTTGTTTAATATCTAATTATGTATGGATTCATAAAAAAAATGCCAGTATCCTTGACTAGAAGGGTCTTTGGTGAGGTTAGTAGGGTAGTTTGAAAAGCTGAGATAAGAAGCTGTGTGTGGTTACCTACAGGCGACTACTTCGAATTTTGTTTTGTAGCAGCTTATAAATCCTTAAGAATCCAATGGGTGGGTTTTATGTACAAAGAAACTGTATAAAGAATAATAGCAGTACTAAATAGTGCTTTAACAGACAGAACACTCTTAACTTTAATTATTTAAACAATAAATAGTTCAGTAGTTTGTTCAGTAATTTGAACAAATACGGAATTATTTTTTTTAAATGGGGCTGTTACTGAGGAGTAACAGTTAGAGGCCTGACACCTTGTTCAGACAAACTTGTGTTTGTATGGAATTAGTTTTGAGGGGGAAGCAGGATTGCTTAGGTACAAATGGAAGCCCAGGTCCGCAGTGGAGGCTACTTTGGCCTTTCTAGTRTGCCCTCTCTCCAGTGGTGCTCTAGCAACTGACACAGCAATGTATTATTGTTCTTAAATCTAATTGAAAGGGCTCTGCAAAGGAGTGGGACTGTTTGTTGGGAAATGTAATTAAGTGTCCACAGAGCTCAGATCTTTATGGAGTTAATACATGGGGAGGAAGGTGCATGGATATCCACTGAAAATGTGGTTGAGATTCCCTTCAAATATCCTGGACCTCCTCAGGAAAATAAAGCTGACTAATGTAGAAGGACTTGAACTGCTTTCAAAAAGAGCTAGTTTTGATGCAGCAGCTATGTAACTGCATTAAATTAAGTTTTCAAAGACAGGTGATAAAGGAAAAAAAGAGAGCAAAATGTAGTATTATAATTACCTTGCTGAACAGCAGATGAGCTTCTTGTATCCTTCTGTCTGTTAGACAAATGCTACTCATAAGAAACCTTGACAACCTACTCGCTGTAGTCCTCATAGGCATCTGCCTTACATTTCAAGTCTTTCAGCACAGTGTAGGCCTGCTAGAGAGAGGGGTGAAAAAATATGCAACATGGATCACTCATAACTATATTAATTTTATTAATATATTAGTTTTTAGGAGCATTCTTGAAGGTTTGATTGGTGCATGCTTAATGTATTCTTGAAACCCACAGCCAGGCCCAAACATGAGGAACTTTTAGCAAACTGCCTAACAAGCAGAATTCCAGACCGAGTTCCACTTTCCTTATACCATTGAAAATMTGAATGTGTGTGAGGCTGGACACCTGGGAAATAAACTGTTTGGCACCAAATATGCATGTGCAAAGCCAGCTGTACATAGGACATGTCCAGTGCTTTAACAATAAACTCATAAAGGATTATGAAGTACAAAAGCAAGAATATTTATGTAGATGTATAAAATCTTATATACATATGTAAAATTGCTTGGAGTATGAACTTGTCCTACCAAAAATGTATGGGGAATGTTGCCTTCTAAAAATATATTTGGCATCAATTCATATCCTTCAGCAAAATTAATTGTGACAACTGAAAATGCTGCCATTACATTGCCATTACATGTCTCTCCCTCCTCCCATGCTGGGCTTGGGTTGCTTGCACTAACCAGCTCTGAGCAGCTATTGGCAACATGCAGATCTGCAGCAAAATTTCTAGGCAAATATTTGTTCTTACCTGATTTATTCCTAGTCAGACAAGCCAGTTACTGAATTCCTCAACAGCGCTAAAAATCTGGGAATTATCTGCACCCAACATTACTTGATACATACTAAGGCTCTCGTTAAAGTACGTTTCAGCAGGCTCTAGAAGATATGTGTGGTAAGAACTTACAGCTGATTGCTTTTCTCTTTGAACAAGTCTTCTCCTCACCTGTTCTGACTTTGTTATTACAATTAGGAGCAGTCTTACAGGAACAATGTATGCCACCAAGAACAACTGCACTTCTTGGAAATGAAAAGATGGGTTTTTATCTCCCAGAAAATTAGAAAGTTAAATTTTGCAGTCTCTMTTGGCTCGGATGTATTTTTCTTTTTAAACGGCAGAACTGAACTTGTCCCACTGCAGGCTGACCAAAGTACATTTGGTAATGAAATCCAAGAAGCTTGGGGCTTTTGCAGTCTGTAAGGYAGCTCGGTGTTACCTCTGAGCATACTCTTTTCTTCTCTGTGTTCCTAATCTCCAAACTTCCCTATGCATTATTGCCTTCTGCAGCATTTTGCTCTACAAACCAAAGATCTCACGTTTTCTGCCCCAAACCCTCCACTACTCCCTGTGCAGCAGACACTCAGTCTGCTGCTGCTCCTCCCCAGCCACAGAATAAGCTCTGCCCAGCAGCAGCCCTGTGCGAGCAGGGAACAAGCACAAGGGTATCTTCAGGGACAATGAAGTAACAGGAAATTCCAACTGTACTAACAAGCTTATCTTCTGCCATGTGATATTATCACCACTCAGTCTTGTCTTCTCTCAAGCCCTACCTYGCTAAAGCAGGAAATGCATAAACAAGCCATTCTAGTTTTAAAAGTATATTCTCAGGGCTGGACCTATACTGAATATTTTCAAGCCAGTTTTCTAACCCCACTGGAATTTAGAGCTATTTATACTAAAGAACTTTGCTTTGTGGTACTTGAAAACTGAAGGCTATTTTTATCAATCTGAAGGTCAAGAAATTGGAGTTTCAAAGTATTTATTTCAGACTAGTCTAAATCTTCTAATATATTGATACACCTGTGTTAATTACTTTAACATGGTT
This sequence comes from Rhea americana, assembly GCF_003343005.1. Taxonomy (NCBI): domain Eukaryota; kingdom Metazoa; phylum Chordata; class Aves; order Rheiformes; family Rheidae; genus Rhea; species Rhea americana. The sequence continues at coordinate 1,518,347 of NW_028185372.1, read as the reverse complement.
TAACTGTTTAATGTGATTATCAGGATCTTTCTTACCTGTAATAAATAACTTATTGCTCTATCATAGTTTTCTTTCAGTTGTTCAATTTGGGCAACTTCCACATATAGCTGTATCAGTTCAGGTGCTGTGTTTCCTTCTAACGAAATAACTGCTTTTTAAAGTAAAGCATAGCAGCTTCCAGCTTATTTGGTTGCAGACACATTCTGGAAAAGAAGGGAAACSAGACACTCATTGAAAGTTACCAGGTATTTCAGCAGTAGCGTGGCTATTTGCACATGCAGATTCTCATCAGTGCCATTTACTCTTTCTGAGCTGTCACTGTGTGCTGTTTTCCCCCAAACACACCGCTGATGTCCATATCTAGTCATTGATGACTAGATCCTTCTCAGAGTTTTTTAATCCTGAGTTCATGCCAGAAACTCTGTTGAGTCCTGCAGTTCTTCCAGGAACCTCTCTTACCTCAGTAAGAGGCTTTGCTAGAGCAACAGTCRAGGAATAAGAGCCTCCACTAGAAATACTTAATCAGCAGCCAAAACATATAAAGCCACAGACACAGAAGCTAATGAGAAAAGGGTGGGGGGTTTTGGTGCAGATTCCTGCTTCCAGAGCAGTCTTATAGTGTGACACCAGCTGTTTCTGAACAGTGCTCATTTCAGGTGTTTCTAATGATCAGAGTTTTTAGTCAGAAGACACAGCTTCTTGCATTATTCATTAGTGTTTCTGATTCCAGAAGAGTAGCTGCTAACCTTCAGTTTGCTGCACTGGGGCTGAGCATGGCTCGTGCTCGCACATCTCAAGGATGAAGGAAGATGTGAGGGCATCAGAGACTGCGCAGGAGCGTGGAGGGGGTCAGGGAGCAGCTAGAYGGACAGGGGTCTTTCTTTGCACTGCCCTTTTATCGTTTCATCGTGCAGGCTGTTTAGCTTGATCATGTCTTTCCAGAAATATTTAAATACTGGAGAAATCTTAAAGTATGATCTCTCTCTCCCCCCCCTTTCTTAAAAAAATAAAATCCCCAAAGAAACACAAGTATCATGTTGCCAAGTATCAACTCGGCTGCATGCAGCAGGCTGTGCGCGGTCCCACTGCCAAAATSGGGTGGGCACAGTGGGTAGAGCATGTTAAGCGGGAGCCTGAAAGCAGAGTGATAACTCAGTTTCATAGGAGCTTTTTCGCCAGAAGAGGGCATTAGGTGATCTCGTCTGCCTGTATCACGCAGGCTGTTTCATCTTCTTACCCTTGCATTAGACCTCAGCACTTGCCCCTGAGTAAGTAGTACTCTGGAAGTGCATCCCATCTTGATTTAGAGAGAAGTGATGGACTGAACAGTCCCTGGCCCTCTTTGCAGTTTGTTCTAAAACTTAGTCCCCATCTCTTAAAATCACACATCCTGTTTTTAGCTCTGATCTTGATACCCACTTAGCTTGGCACAATATCTTTGGCTTTTTTGCCAAAGCATTCACAGTCACAACACCAGCCCAATAGTGCAAAAAGATGCTGTGTCTTCTGATCAGTTAATGCACAGGAGAACTGCAAGGAAAGAAGTTATGCGGCTGGGCATTAAAAAAAAAAGCATTTTGTAATAGATATATTAAAAACAAAGTGTTTTCAAGTGCAAAGATATTTGTTCTGTGCCAGATGTGCTGCACCTGCAGTGTAGGAGAGTCACAAGGGTCACCAACTGCTCTTTCTTCTCCTCCTGCGATGTGGGCAGACACTGCCCATCAGCAGGGCACACTGGTCAGACTGGGCGTACTGGGGAGGGGGTAAGCCTGTGCAAGCAGAGGATAAATATAAAGTCATGAACATACAAAAATCCACCAGAGCATCCACCAAATGATACGTGAGTGTTTAGTCCTAGATCATGCAGTAGAGCAAAATCCTGGCTTGACTAACGTCAATGAGAGATTAGGGTTCAGCTTTACTGGTATGCAAAATTCCTTACAGCAACCCCTGCGTGCACGCTGCTTCGGAGCAGCATGTACCTGCCATAACATGTAACACGAGCAACAGCAAAAAGTAATTATGCAGATACACGATGCACTAAGAAAACAAGCACACGCCGAGGCATCGCTCTGTGCCAGGGCCTCCGTCCCACGAACGCAGCAGGGACACGCGCGAGCGCTGCAGCACCTCCGAGCAGCTGGTGTGGAGCAGACGAATCGCTCTCCCGCTACCCACCCGGACCTCAGCCCCRTTCTGCATTCGCAGAATTTACGCAGCCCCCCCAGGCTGAGACGCGCTGACAGGGAAACACTTCCAACAAAAAAGCATTTAGCGTATTGAGGGCTAGGGCTGAMGGAGAAACAGGAACACGGCGCGCTCTGGCAATGCAATTCCTGTGCCGCTCCTTCTTCATTGTGTTGCCGTCTTTATGCTGTCCCTCCAACTAACCCTGAGGAAAGGGCACAGCCTCAGAAGCTGTCTTTCCCAGGAGACAGGCACTGCGAGATGTGGATTCTGCTCTATTCTAAGTATAATTTGCTTATCTGTACAAATCCACCAGTCCTGGGAGAAAGGCAGCATGCTGGCAGCCTCCTCTTGCAGATGGCTTAGCAGACACCATACCACACACTGCCTTCCAGAGGCTGCTCTCGCTACAGCATTTTCTCCAAATATAGAGATCAAGGCAATGACCAAGCTTCACTGTCTATGGCTCCTCTCACACACCTACTAAATAACAAAACCTGTCACGGTCTAGCATTTCTTCAGTGACTAAAGCCTTGCTCGCACAAGGAAAAGAACAGATGCCATATGGTGACTTTGGCCAAACTTCTGTTTTGAGAGCTCTGTAGACAGATGCACGTAACCTGTGTTCACCTCACCGTCCTACAATGCTTTTTTGCAAGCCTGAATTTGCAAAGCTGATTTCACAGGTTTCCCATGTTTTTTTCACGTACTTTCCTGGAAGCTGTGAGATACAGACCTCAAAGTACTAGACAGCTGCGGGCAGGGCTGGCAATGCCTGTGCCAGCTTCCAGCAATGCTGCCCCTGCGACCCTGGCCAGCCCAAAGCTGCAGTTGCCACCAGCAAGTAAAACCCACATCTTAAATTACTATTTCAAAGAGAAAAGCCATTACGCCAGTGAATAGAGCAGACTATAGATGAGCTGACAAAACCTTGTTCAAAATAAAAATCACTCAGAAGGAAAAGGCAGGAACCCACCTGTGAAAGCAAGTGGTCCCAGGAACCTGCAGGAATATGTATCGGGCTGGCTTTCATCTCCTTCCCCCAAACAGTCTGGCCCCATTTTCTTTACTCCTGTTGAAAAGCAAGTCAGATGCTAGATGCATTTTTTTTCCCCACAGACTTATTGGAACAGAAAAGCTTCCACACCCTCTAAACTCACGCTTCCAGCACCTTCAAAGTGAGCTAATCGCTTCCCGATGCCGCGTTGTCTGCCGCAGCTGCCCCTTCTGTAACTGGGCAACAGCTATTTTGCTTCGTGCTTCCGTGGGTTTAGGCCACCTGACTGCGGACGTCTACAGTGCCCCGCGCACCGGCTAGCTCCCGCGGGGAAAAGGGCCACTCGTGCGGCACCAGTCTGTTTTACACGTTTACTTTTGGATGAGAGCTAAAGGGGGGGGGTAGGACAGCTTTTGCCCGAGCTGGTGTCTGCGCAGGCGCGAGTGCAGCGATTGACGCGCAGCATTAGGGACGAATCGAGCTGTTTCACCCGGCAAGGCAGCAGCGGCCGGGCGCTTCCTGCGCTAGACCCTGTCTCTGCAGCAGTGCCAGACTGCAGTTCCTCTAAGGGAAAGAAGCCCTTCTCCTTAGATTATCTCCACAGCTCAGCGCAGTCCACGAAGCGGAGGAGCGGGCGGTGAGGTCCGCAGCTGCACCACAGATCCCGCCGGAGTCCCCATCCAACCCTCCCAGGCCACGCGCGCGCCGGCGAGCGCCCTGCTCGGGGCACGGATGTTACGCAGRTATTTGCAGGAGAACAAATATCTGCCAGAGACCCGTTAGCCAAAGCATCTGCTAAGGAAACTCTGCCAACCTCTCCCTCACCGGGATAAGCCCGCGGGGGAGAACGACCCCGCTCGGAGCGGGAGGTTTCCAGACAAGCGGCTTCGTCCTTTTTACGTCCCTTGGGAAGGGTTAACAGCGGGGCCCGGAGCAGGCGGTCGGCAGCAGACGGGCGCCTGCCGGGACACGGGCTCCGGCCCCGCGCTCCTCGCGGGGGATGAAGTCACCGGGACGTGCCTCTCTCCAAACCCCAGCCGCTCGTAGGAGGCCCCATTACCAACCGTCTGAGCATTTCAGGCGGTTGGAAAATGCTCGAGCAGGGCCAGCACCGTGGATCTGGACAGACCGGCGTTCGAGCAGGCTTTTAAAAAAACGGACTGAAATCCGATGGTTGTGTAACGACCCGCGTTACGCTCGTTAAACAGAGCCCGCCAGGGCAGCCAAAGGCTTGTGAACACGGGCAGGCCGGGCGCCTCGAGGCGCCTCCCCAAGCAGGCCCTGCCGCCGCCACCAGCTCCATCCCGGTTCGGGACTGGCGCGCGGAGCACTAAAAGCACAAACCTCCCCCGCTTGCGCAGGGGGACGAAACCTCCTCAGACAAGGAGGAACCTCCTAACTCAGGAACTCAAACTTATTTCAGCTGCACTGTACCACRGCGTGAGAACTTGATGCTAAAGGGGTTAACGACTGTTAATAGGAAAAATTTGTTACTGCCCTGGGAAGAAAAGGGACATCAAATCAAAATAAAAACAGGCTCTGCTCTGTATTTAGCATCTCCGCWCTTGTTTTTGAATCAGTTTACTTATTTTCCAAAGGATCAGCGAATGATCCAAATAGGGGGGTGGAAGGGAGGGTTGTTTTTTTTAAAAARRAAAAAAAAAAAGTTGGAAACTTCGCTTTGCTTTGCTGTGGAAGATTTCGCTGCGAGCTGGCTCGCGCCCGCATGACCCGCGGCAGGAAAACCAGACAGCGGCGCTACCAATGAAAGCGTCGAGGTACTCGAGCGAACTTTTGAACTGTGGCTTGACATTAAACTAAAAGCAGTTTTAGTGCTCCCTGTGGCYGATGGAAACCACAGCGAATAGAGGATTTAAACCACTGATCTGGCCTACAAGAGCTTTGTACCAGTTCAAATTCATTTGGAAGAATTTGCYGGGTTACGCTCGCGCCTGCAGGGTTTGTGCCGTGTTACCTCACGTCTGTCGAGGCTGCTGCTCTGGAAGTCCGTCAACACGTAACACGGCTCCTGCCAGAGCTTCTCCGCAAGCTGCTTCCGCGCGCAGCCCGGGACCTTCAGCGCAGCCGCCATGCCGGAGACCGCCCACAGCACCAGCCCCAGGCCCTGCCTCTTTGGAGGGCCCAAACCGCGTKGGGTGCCCCAGGACCAGGTGCTGCCCCACGCGAGGGAGCCTGACCCCTCCACTTGAGCAGGTGATTCTTCCCCCCAACATGGATCTCTATCACGGTACAAGGTCAGTTTGTGTCAGCTTTTCATTTCTGCCCTCTGCTCACACGAAGGCTGGCACCGTGGTGCAGAAAGCCCCAGGATGCTCTGGTTGGCCTGACACAAGCCACGGCCTGGAGACAGGTCAGACAGGCAAAGGCTCAGGTGGACAACTTCTGCTCCACTGTCACAACTGTACCTCTCCCCACATACCTGCCTGGGTCTCCAACTTCTTTGGATATCCTCCTCCCTCCTGCTCACTCCAGCCTGGCATCCCCACCCTGCCAAAGACCCCATCCAGCAGCTTTTATAGCCTACACGCAAAGCACATGTAGCACCAAGGATTTATTTAGCTCTGAAACATTCACTGCCATGAAATCACACACCACCTACCTCCTTTCCCTAGACAGCCATCCATTGCTCTGGAAAACTTGCATAATGTGATGTGAGCTTTAAAACTAAATTGCAGCTCCACATAGTGATGGAGCATCTGCCAAGTGATTTCCAGCCAGCTTTTCCACTAGCTCTCTTGGTTGCTCCTCCTGGGGCATGGTGCGGTGGTTTACTGCAGCATATGGCAGCTTGGCCTTCCTTTGGCTTTTGTTGTCTTGCGCCAACACGTAGTACATCGTCACTTCACTGAACAGCGTGAGGAATGGCGGAAGGGAAACCAGCAGGGCTTTCTACCTTCACGGAGTTGCTCTGCACATCCAGCTAGGGGAGCTATTTGCTCCTTACTCAGTATCTCAATGCATGAGATCCCTGAAGAAACTATCTGGCAACACCTTCTTTTATTCCCAATCTCATGTTTCTCTGGAAAGCCAGCTCCACAGGAGTGACACTTATTGATGCTCTCAGGCCTCCAGGAATCACTGTGCAGATAAAATCTTAACATAAGCAGCTACATGGGGATTAAAGATTATTTTCCTTTTCCTGCATAAGGGACCTGGGAGCTGTGAGCAGGAAATAACCACAGCAGCAGCAGGGAGTATGCACATACTACAGTGAGGAGAGGAACAAGAGGAGATGGTTTCTGAAGGGAGGAAGGTAATCAGATAACAAAATCACATTGTCCTGCTGCTGTGGGGCATGTCCAGGCAGCCAGGTTCATCCAGAGGGGTCAGATACTATTGAGCTCATGTATTAGCTATGTGCCACCATATGCTGCTGGGAGCCACAAGATCTGTGCAGGCCACCACAAGAACCTGCAAATAGCACCATCCTCCAGTGTTTGGAGTTTCTTCCCATATTTGGCCTGTCCAGCAATAAGTACAGTGGTTTAGACAGCCAGCAGACATGTACTGTCTCCTCTCAGGTAGCTAGTCCCATCATACTGCCATCTGCTTGCTTTTGCTCGAAGACACTGTTCAGGAACCAGCAGACAGAATTCAGCGGATAAATAGTAGACTGACATCTCGCCTGGCCACAGTGGACCTCCCTCTGCCCTTCAGACAGCCAAGTCAGGTTCAATGCGCATATGGCAGCTAACTGCATGAGCAAGATAAGTCCTGGAGACAGAGTATTTTGCCTACAGATGGAGGCCGAGCCAGGGCGTGGAGGAAGATCCCTAGGTGGAAATAGTGCAACAGCATTTCACTGACTGCAACAGGCACAAGGGGTTTCACCCCACCTCCCCAGACCAGCCATGTTACAGCCACATGTTCCTTCCTGTTGGCAATGCATCCAAACTCCTGAATCGCATCCTTGCCCACCATCTTCTCCTGCCCACCGAGCTGGCAGAAGAGGGAGTCTGTGACAACTAGATCCCGAATAATGAGGGCAAGACCTGCTTACAAGGACTTGCACTTTCTCCAGCACAACAACAGCAAAGGTGACCTTCAGCACTGATCTAAATGGATAATGTCTCATTCTGAATTTCAACATGTTCACAGTCCTCTCAAGTCTGCTGCTACCACTCATCACTATTCTCACATACCTTTGTACCATGGGAAGGGGGATGGGTCAAGCTGAGCAGTTTGACCAAATAATCTCTGTCATTTGTGAACTGGTGACAGTAACTTCAATAGTGAGAGCATCATTCCTCCCCAGTACTTGTATGTTTAGGAAAAAAAGAAACTCAGCTGTAAAAATGCTGCCCAGAGGAAGACCTATGCTGCCCTCACTGTGCAGGCAGGACACCATAAATAAATGCCTACTAGACTTGTGATGCCCAGGAAGCACTTCTGTTTGAATGTAGCAGCAACCAACTCTGAAGGCTGAAAGGCAGGACCCACCATGGGTCTGCCCCTAAAATATCCCATTACGCACCAGAGCTGGTGCCCAGCCATCACACGGAAAACAAATGGCAATTCAGATGGGGAATACTGGCTCAGCAGGCCCATGCCTGTGAAGAGCCATTCTGTGATYTTATTAATCCATCAGCAACGACTAGTTAGTGATAAAATCCTTAATCCACAACTTGAAGCGACTCGGTTCTACCCTACCAGGTGATCTCACCAGGCACAGATTTCACACGCCAGTTTATCAACAGCCCTGCTCGAAGGAAACCCCGTTTGCAGCTTACAGCAGCTTTTTACAAGAGGCTAAAGAGCTACTGACTGGCAGGATGTAACCAAAAGATGTGCAATTCCTACCATTACTGTGTTCTGCCCTGAAATGGGAAGATACTAGCAAACAAGTGACTAAAAACTATTTTCTCAAATAAAACTCAGAGGAGCGAGAGATGACAAAAGGCAATGGGACAGACAAAGTTAAGAGAGGAGTATATAGATGTATACACAAACACACACACATATATACACATGTATACACCCACATGCACATGTATATACACTTCCATTGCAGTTGCCTGTGCATGGGATGAGATGCTAATAAAAAACTGCGGTTTTGAGAACTGGGGGGGGGCTGCACCATCTGTGATACCCGACTACAGTGGTTTTAAACTTAACTGGAATGCATCCACTGCTGACTGGAAAAACTATTATTTTTAGCAGAATGTCCCCTTGAAAAATGGCTCTGAACTTAGTAGACAGAAGGTATAATTGGCAAAATGGGTTACACAGAATTTGGAGTGGTTCTATTCTAGCCATCAGATCAAGAAAGTTAAAAATCAAGCTCCAATTTGGGGGAAAAAGACCTCTCTCGCTTGATATAGTTATCTAACCGTGAGATACAGAACATTTTTGAACCCCATTATAACAATGTAACAAGATTTCCCTTAATACAAACAGAAATTGAATATACAAAAAGAACAAAGATGAAAAAACCTGGAAATAGTTTATTTGCTGCATAAGGAAACTCCTTGTAAATTACATATAAAGAAACTTGCTATGCTGTAGTGTATAATTTTCAATATTCCACAAATATAATTGTAATAAATATACAAACCAAAACAAAGTAGAAGACTAAATCCATCAGGCAGCCTACAAAATGGTTTATCAAGTTTTATACTTTGCAGCATTAGCATGCTTAACATTTTGTTGTTTTAAGTGCTGCAGCAAAATTCTTTTCACATTTCTTTGGAGCATTTTCAAAACCATCTAACTATAAAATACTGTTCAAAATTAGCAGGCATTAGTTAAACAACCCAAGAAAAGTAACACCGAAGTATAACTGATGCAAAGATGTATTTCTTGTTTGTGTTTTTAAAATCCATTTCAGTTTTGCCAGGGTTAGGAATTATCTGATAAGTGCAGTATGAGTCTAGTCAGCCTGAGGCACCGCTGACTCTTGTCATATTATGACTCTATAAAAACTTCATAGATTATGTAGCCCTGGAGATTTCTCTATTAGAGACATATCTGCTAACAGGAATAAAACAAATACCATAGTGAAGCTGTAARCTAGTTAGATTGGTTGTACCCTCAAGTGCAGTGTGTACTTAGAAATATTCTTACATAGTTTTATACTATACCGTATCAGGCATTTTTATTTGACTTCTAAATTTAACGATGCTGACAAAGGCTTTATTGATGCCCATGGCCTCTGGAAGAACATGTAGAGAACGTTTTTTGATACCTTTTGCTCTTCTCTACCAATCATTTCTACGTTTGTTGAAACAGCAGGCTGAACTGTATTTTACACTTCACTGCTCTGGGCCATGTTGACAAACAGGTCTAATATTCTGTACAGAAATTTTCAAGCACTTCACTATGCTTCACTATTACCAAATGCTTGGGGGTATAAAAAGAAACTCTCTAAAACACAGTTACCTAAAAATATTTGTTAATAAGCTTAATGCAAACATTATGTAGAAAAAATGGTTTAGTTACAAAAAAATTCATTAGAGGGCCAATAAAAATATACTGAAGAGAAGATCTTTACAAAAGTGAGGTTAGGAAGTTCGAGGCATTGACGTTCACTGTAAACATCCTGTGTTCACTAGAATCCCTTGTCTGAAGTTTATGTTCTGGTTTTGTTCCTGAGCTTCATGGCCAACGCTTGCATAGATAGCTAAACCTATCATAAAGGGTGGTTTGTACAGACCTTTCTGTACTGCTTTGTACAGAACTTCAATAAACTAATGATTTTACCTTTTGAAATAGTTTAATTCTACTACCAGGCGGTTCAAGGAAACTATGAAGCATGGTATGATTTCTGTTACTCAGTGCATTGGATGGACTGGGACAGCTACCTTATGGTGTATTAATCTTAAATAATAAGTGTAGCTGTTTGACGTTCTGGCTCACCAAAAATATCTACTTCTGCTCATTGCTGCAAGGCTGCCCAAACTCTGCTCTGCCAAAGACTGAATATAACAAAATGTCAGGAAGCTGAGTCCCGTAACACCAAGCAATTAAACTCCCCAGTAACAAGATACAGCTTATAAATAGTACAGGAGACCTTATGAAGAATTTCACCTTTACCCAGGCGACATGGGTGCTTGCATCCAGATTAGCCTTCCCCTACTGGAGAAAGCTACAAAGTACTTTCACATCAATGTGACATGGAGTGGCCTAAGTAACAAGTCTGAAGTACATGCTTGCATTTTGGATATGAAAAGTGGGCATATGTTTGTTATTGCACATGCAAATGCAAATGGAAGTGGTAGAGATAGATAGACAAATCCACCTCACAAATAGCACAATGGGAAAAAAAAGCAGCAAATTGCCAATTTTAAATCTTATGTTAAGGCAAATCTAGATAAACACCCATATCAGCATTAATAAAAATGGAGAGCTGTCTTTGTTTTTTGTTTACTTTTTCTGTGATTGGCTTTTACACATGGATAAAATTTGTTTAAGCACTTTCTGGACATCTTCATCCATTTGACCCTAAACAAGAGGAGAAAGAAGGAAAGAATTAAATTCAAGCATCTCTCTACTCCTTAAGAAGATTTACAGACTATTTTCAAGGTATATTAAGTACATCAGTTTCCCAAGAGAAAGCTGCATTAAATTTGTGCTTAAATAGTCAGACTAACAAGGGAAGATCTTAACATCTGCAGAAGAAACATATTTCATTAAAATACCTACTGATTATCTGATAATACACAGTTATACCTGCACAGCATAGAGAAGATGCATCCGGTAAACTGAGACAATCTCCTGGTGTTGTTTCTTTGTTTCCTGGAAAACAGTTTTAAGCAGAAAGTCATGGAACATTCAGAACTATTCACTTCAAAACACCACAACTAGATTTAGGGAGACCAAGGAAATTGCAAGGGATAGAACAATCTCTTATGCATACATGGAAAACCAGCTCAGAGACAGTACTGTGTTGCTGGTCATCCACAATGTAATTCGCTAGGAAGCATAATCCACAGAAATGCTGTAATTCTACCCATCCTAGTGAGCGAGATATTGAGCTGACATGGGCTATAGGAAGCACTGAGCTGCAAAGACGTGGAATGAACCCATACTCTATGCAATATTGGAAACCAAGTGAACAGGAGGTGCTTACAAAGGTCCTGATTCATAAAATCTCTGACTAGTTACTACACGTTCAAACAAGGAAAGGAGGCTTCCTCTCCTGTGATCTCAGACTGCCACATCCTGAAAGCCACCTCTGCACATAAACGTGAAGCTGTCTGGAAAGCCAGACGAACAAAAGGGAAGAACTGTACAGTCCTGTTGTAAATCCTACCCACTTTCCTAACATGTTGCATATCTTTGCATTTCACACTACTTTGCTGGTCCCTGAGCAGTGGGAGATGAAAGCATCTTATGGACTTTGTGGACATAAGAAAAAAAAAAACATAGGCCTTTACACTGACAGGACCCAGTGTTTAACTGTCTACTTATTTGTTTCTTTCCCCTCACTGCAAAAGAWTTTTTCTGGCCTATATGTCTATTAATTCATTTGTCTGTTGGAGGGGAGAGGAGGAAAGCAGACACCATGAAAGCCATTTGGCACTCTGGGCTGGGAATTTGCCTTTCAGGATAACTTGAGAGCTCTCAACAAAGGCTTCTGGCAGGAAATACCTCCTTTTCATTTTCTGCAGTGGATTAAAATGCTTCTTTGGACAGGTTAGCTCTTGGAAATAGCTATTACGATTCTGCCCAGCTTAAAAGACTGGGCCTTTTATGTACAAACAGCTATGATCATAAAACACTAAGCAGTGTAAAAATTCAGAGAATAAACTGTGCTCCCTCCAAACAGATGGACCTGTTTCACTTGACATTTCATGCCTTCAGTGACTGTTTTCTTCCAAGAAGCCAAAATTATTTTTGCTTGAGAAACAAAAAACTTCAGCTGATGATTAAATCTACATGTTTCTGAGAAAAACACACAAATCCACAGTACACTGGCTATATCTTTCACAATTCAAGGTTTCAGCGGCAGGTCTGGCCACCACACTCCACTGTAAGTACATTAATTTGGTTCCACTATTGATCTCAGGGAATATATTGGGAACAGTAGCTTTCTATAGTTAGATTTAATTTCTTAACAACAATTCTGAAGTAACGTGGATTCCTTAAAAATATTTCAGAGCACTATAAAACTTCTGGATAAAACTTACTTTTCTTATACTCATTGACTTTGCTCAAGTTTAAACTGGGTACAGTTAGGAAAGCCCCACACCTCTTGGAAGAACTGGGAATAACAGTGCGTTTATGTATTATCATACTTACAGTCAGTTGGTTTTGCAACTGCTTCACTTGTTGCTGTAATGCCTCTAGCTGCTGACTCTGTCGTTTGGGGGCGCTGGTCGAGTAGGAAAGCTGAGAAAGGCTATTCAGTGCTTCTTTTAACTTGCTAACTTCCTTGGACATCTCATTGATCTAGGGAGGGGAAAAAACAGGTTCTCATGAAAAGCTGCAGGGCATACTGCAGCATTCTCGCAGGTGTCATCTAAGGGAAATTTGTGACTTATCTTTAAGAGTTGGGGGGAAAAAAAAAGACAATTCAACGGCCAACCAAGGACATTACGGAAGCAAAGGGTTATAGTGCTCCTCTCCCCCCTGCTGCAACCCACTGTTCACACAGCAGTGCATGAGAGCAGTTTTGGCTCTGCAGTGCCTCCCCCAAACCTAGCAGACTAGTGTGACATTTCCCTCCAAGCAGCAGCTTACAGCTCTGGCTTCTCACAAGAACAAGGATGTCTGCAGGTAAGCGGCACCTCACACATACAAATGACATTCTCAGCCCAAAGACCCCTTGATCTCTCCCTTTCAGCACAGGTCCCTGCCACCTGCTTGATGCTCTACTCCTAGCCTCGTCATTCAACATGTATTCCAAGTTCTGAAAGCCAGCTATATTTATGAACAAGAATTGCATTTACTGACTTTACAGACACTGCTTCTGAACACAGGATAAACATACCAAACCCAGGTAAGCTATCCACAGGCAGAGGAATACACAGCTTCGTAAAAGAAATTTGTAGTGACTGACTTGGTAGTTATAGAAGGAAAAGAGTCAAGTCATGCTGGTGTTAAGGTGCTTTATTAAACTCAGAATGGTGTATTTTTGCTCCTTTCTGATCCTTTATTTCTAGACATCTCCTTACGGATCTCTTCCTGCTGTAAATCCTACTTTGACTTCAGTTGCCTGAATACTGTGAACTCAACCTGAGCTGATTTTAAAAGAGGTAAATTGAAAAAGCATGTACATCTTCATGGGAGAGGAAAGCAAGCGTAAAGTCAAATATGTTCAATAAAAGCTTCTTTGGTTTTACGAACTGAAAGATAGAAGTGTGGCATTGGAATTGTTAGAGGGGCAAACTCAAAAGTTACTCCATTCTGTGGCACTTGACCCAGTATGGTGTATTAGATCACCCATGTACTATCCAACATGTTTTGCAGTCTGAGCTCACATATGACCCCTCCTCTGCAGCAAAATACTAACCTTTTTATCTTTATCCTCTTCTAGTTTTGATGAACTTTCAGAATATCTTTTCATTTCAAGAAGATCTTCTTGAGCTTGATGGTACTTTTGGTGAAGCCCAGTTACCTCCCGCTCCTTTGCTTCAAGCAGAGTGTGCATACCTTCCTTCTCTTCCTTTAAATGCAAAACTTCATTTCTCAGTTGTGTAACATCTAAGGACACATTTTCCTTCTCTTTGATTACATCTTTCAATTTGGATGACAAAATATTAACTTCACCTTCTAATGAAGACTGGAGTTTTTCATAAGTAGACCTGGGTACCATTGCTTCATTAATTGCGGCTTTTTCTTCCAGTAATTCCTTCTGTAGGTTTCTTACTTCACTTTCCTTATTGGTAAGCAGTCCTCTGAGCTCATTTACTTCTTCCTCCATTTCCTTTAAAGTACTTCTGAGTGCATTCATCACCTGATTGTGTTCAGTAATTGGCACAGAGTTTTGTTTCTGAGTGTCAATCAGTTGCTTTAATTCTTCTGCTTCATCTAATACTTTTGTGTACTGGGATTTCATTTCCGATAACTCATTCTCAGCTTTGTATTTCAAAGAATTTGTTATCTGCATCAGCTTTTCATGCTCATCTTTAGGAATGTAGTCCAAAGCTATATCATCTAGAGTTTTTCTCTTCCTATAATCTTCGAGCTCTGTTTGTGCTTCTTTGTACAACTGAGACAATTCACTAAGTTGTCTGTTGAGCTCATCTATCATTCTGCTCATTGCTTCTTGTCTTTCTCCAGCTTCAGCACTAGATTCCAGCTGTGTCTGATTTGTCAGCTTATCCTGCAGCCTTTTAATTTCCTCTTGCCCTTCTTTGTATCTCTCAATCAACAATGCTTTCTCTTGGTTAATGTTGTCAATAACTGAACAATATGTATTCTTTATTTCCTCACGTTCTTCCAAAGACATTGGCACATTCTGCTCTCTCTCTTCAAACTTTTTCTGCAGCTGTCTTACTTTCTCTTTTTGTCTTTCATTTTCCTCCAATGCTCTCTTCAACTCGTGCTTAAGCATTTCAAATTCTTCGCATGTAACCTTCAACCTACTCAGGTCAGAACTGTTTTCTTCACTTTCAGAGGAAACAAGACCCAATTTCATTTGCCTTTGTACATTCAAAACCTCTTTCACTGCTTCCCCATACCTGTTCTGAGTTTCTTGGAGCTTTAGGTTAAGATCAGAGCCATTTTCTGAAATGTCTGTGCTATTTAAATGATCTCTGTCTGGAACTCTAGACTGGACCTGAACCTCTAAGTGCTTTCTTTTGGCTTCAGAATTTTCTAATTTCCTCTGCACATCCTTTAAGTCTTCCTGGAGGTGCTTTATTTTTACTTCACTGGGGCTTGCTGGCTGTTCTTGAATTTGGGTGGCATTTAATGAAGACTTCAGTTCCTGAGCTGAGAACTCACTTTGTCTATCTGCTGTTTGATCAAACTCTGTTTGGGTTGAATGAAAAGAATCTATAGTAGAATTGGCTTCTTTAGGTATTCTTTCCTGTGTAAAAATAAACCAAAACAATTGCATGATAAAAACAAATGTATGATTATATTTGTTACAAGAGAATAAGGAACTCTTGCTACGTTCTACAGAGATGAGCAATTAAAGCTCTATAGGATAAATTTTTAGAATACCTCAAAAACCAGCTGCTCCCATTTATCCACCTACAGTCAAAGAAAGCAGTAAGTGCCAAGCTCCTTTGAAAGTCTGGGCTGATCTCCATAAGGTAATAATCAAAGCTATGCAAATTAAAATTTTACTAACACAACTGTTAACAACATATTTAAGAATGTGGTTATCATAATAAACAAAGATATTCGGTAATTCATGGGAAAAGTGAAATCAAAACACTAATTTAGTCCTTTGGGGCAGTGTGTCCATGTTTTTCTTTTGTTTGTTTTGGGGTTTTTTTGTTTTTTTTTTTTACTAAAACAAGCCCTTTAAATTATCTTCACAGCATATCTCTTTAAAATGGTAAGCACTACTCTGTTCTGCTAACAGGCTAACAGATCACCAGAACAGCACAAAAATACACCACCTGTAATTTGTCCTGTAGCTCCTTGTTGTGTAATGTCAGAGAAGCGATTTTTGCTTGCATCAGCATAAGTAGATCTTGCTGGTCGGTGTCAGAACTTACATCCAATAAACTATCAGCACCTTGAGGGGGGAAAAACAAAAACTTTGTAAAGCTGAACTGATCCCACAGCTTGCTACATAGTGTGTCTTTTCAAATTAAGCCTTTTTTTCCATGACCACCTAGCACTGTGAACAGGAGAACTATTCTTAGACGTGTTTTCCCCCAAAAYGCATTAACTTGCTCAGATAAACAGGAGGTTTAGGTAGAGACTTGAAACTGCAAAAAGTTGCTCCTTATAGTTATCCCAAGTAGAAGGGCACAGCAGATTTCTGACCAGACTTCAATGCTTCATACCACCAAATTCAAAAATAAGGATCAAGATTATTGTTTACTTCACCTGTTGTGCTGTCGCTCAGTCTGTCTTTATTATTCAGGGGGCTGAATTCTTCCTGTTGGGACACCAGCAGACAACACATTCACAGAAAGCAGATGTAAAATTGCACAGTTCACAACGGCAGGTATAGGGCCGGATGAAGCATGTGGCCAATACTTCAAAATCTGCTAACAGCATTCAGCTGGGCAGTTCTCATTAAATGTCAACAAAATTGGGGCAACTATCCCACAGACAGTTTGGAAAGCTGCCGTCTTGTGATTAGAAAGTGCAATATATTGTAATTATTTAAAAAGGTGAAATCTTCAACACCATGAGGTAAAGATCAGACAGAACACACTCAACATTTTCTTGATGTCTTTTGGTGAAAGAGTCTCTACTTTTTGTATTGCACAATGCCACATACTTCACTGGCATTAGGTAATGAGCTCCCGTTAATAAAATAACACTTACTTTCATAATCATACTGCTAAGTACTAGCTTATGACTAATTCTACTACGTACTAACTGAACATAAATGTAATTTACAAAGCAAATGTGGATTATTTTGAAACAGGTTCCTTTTTTCTTTTTAATAGATTCCTTTCTAATCCTCAAAATTCAGCTAATTAATTCGCAGGAGATTCTGGACTCAGCAAATAAATTATTACAGTATTACACTTTCCTTCCCCAAGACTACTGTCAACTGTGATACCTTGCAGATTTGGTCAGCAAAGAAAGCCTGTCCTTTTCCAGTCATGGGAGTTGAAGCTGATGAACGTGGAGAGGACAAATCACTAAGCTGTAAAAGATTTTATATAAATGAGTATATGCATGCATACATGTGTGTAAATGTAACTATTGGTGACATGTGCCCACATATATACTAAAAAGTACTTTCCCCTATGCTACAATAAGTCATAACTCTGGGTTAGTATCAAAGAGCAGGTCTAATTATTCAGGGTCTTCTGAGCCAGTAGTACATACACAGTGTTGCTGTTATATGAGTAACATTTCTGTTTAACATTAAATATATTTGTTAAGCTCCATTTTGATACTATATCTATTTGTGCATTTTATTTTATTATATATTTCTACACATATGCACATACTGTGTATGTATATATGTATATTTAAAATACATATATTTACTTATGGAAGTCATCATAACCAGGAGACCTTCAACTTTCAATGGAAGAAGCATCCATATAGTAATTTATATAGCTGTATTTTAGATGATGCCATATTTCAAGTAATTTTCACTTTAACCAATGCATGTCTTTTTGGTGTCATCCCAATGTCAGAGAAAGCACTCACGATATAACAGGTGTAGAAGATAACAATGATAGGGCAAATCTAGGCTACATCATTCACATAATGCTCAAAATACTTCTTACCCCCTAAAAGCATCTCAGAATTGGTCTTTTCTTTACCTGAACAGGACTGATAGGAGGAGGTGGGGCTTTGCGTTTTTTTGGAGTTCCACTTCTTTCTGAACTTAATTTAGAGCCTTGATCATGCTGAAAGTTTCACCAGCCAGAGAAGGTAGGTTTGTTAGTTTGGTTAGTAAAGTTTGAGTAAGTTGTTTTATTAAAAATAAATATATATATATTATATATATATATAAATCCCACATTAATATCAACTTTAGCAGCTCATGCAGTGCCCTTTTTTCTTTTTTTTCTATCTAAAGACTACATCTTGATTAAAACGGAGATATTAAACATGCCTGACAATAAGACTCTGTCCCTTGGAAAACATGCTTCAGTGAAAACAAACAAGATTTAGTGAAAAAGCACAAGCTGACAATAGGTTTAGCACTAGTGATCTTAAAATTCTTCCATTCACTCATAGCCCAGTCATGCCGTTCTTAGCGGTACTGTCCTTCCTCTCCCTCAGCTTCTGCTTGGTGTCCCTGAAAAACCCACCTCAACTCAGAGGAGGAGTGACTCAGAGCATTGCACCCTCATCCACTTTCCAGCCACCAGCAGGACTACAAGACACCTGTGCTCCGAGATACCATGACACTAAATAAGACATGTAAGAAATGTATTTATCTGTTTAACTGCCTAAGCCTGCAGAAATTCTCCCAGACGCGGGTCTCCAGTAAGAAGTAACCAAGGATGAAGTTCAGTTACCCCTTTTTGGAAACACAGAGACCTTTTCTTGATTTTCCTCTCTATACTTTGAGGTGACAGGGAGTCCTAGAGCCAAGCTCCTGCAGTTACACACAAGAAATGGGGCACCCCTTCCCTGCAYGCGCGTGCACGCGCACACATAGACACGACTTCTCCTCTCTTCCTTTTCTCGCAGTGGGGGCTGCTGTCACTGCTGACTATTACAGAGGGAAATTAAATTTAAAAGCGATGTTTCTGAAACTCATTTCTTAAATGAACAACTAAAACCTTTCGCATTACAAAATACAGTTATTGGTAGCACATCTCGCTGTGGCACTCACTAGTGCTTGTATGCATGTCAATTACTAGTTTCTCAAAAATTTAGAAGCCTATACAGCCTGAGTATTTTCAAACAAAAAGTCAAATACCTGTTTTGCTTTAGTCGGTGACTTTGTATCTGTAATGTAGAAAAGAAGTGGCATTAAGAATGGCTATCAAGGAAAAAGTTATTTGCCATTCCTAACCAAACTCTCAGCTCTGCTTCCCACACCATAAATGTTTTGTTTGGTTTTTGAATTCGTGTTTGAAATCCAAGAAATATACATTAATTTTCACACCCCCTTTGAACTACATACTCTCTCTGCTTCTTTTTTTTTGTTTGTTTCATATTGAGATAAAAGTCTAAGGATTGTGATATTTCTGCTTCTACTACAATCTCTTACCATTCTTTCACATTAGGCTCCCACTTTGGAAACTCTTTTTAGCTTGACCATAAAGCCCTCTCTCTGCGTTACTTCTTTCTCTAAACCACCAACTGAGGAGCTAAAATGTTCCGTTTATTCCTTCACTTAACAACAGAAAATCTATTCCAAATTGCACACAAGACTTCACCACACTACTGCATCAGTTTACCTTTTCTTTCTCCAAAATATCTCTTTATGCCTTCCGCAGYACTTCATCTCACACTAGTTTTTACCGCATAAGCTTTTTATGGTGGAGACTGCAATTTGCCGTTTTGGGAAGGCACAGCCAGACCACCTTGAAGATGGCTTCTGAAATATTTTCAGGCTGCTTTAGGAAGTAAAATCGCTTATTGCTAAACATACAGCCAGGCAATTCAAAGTGACAAGCCGCAGATCAGCATCTCTTACATACCTGCTTCCTGAGAGATCTTTGATGACAGGAGATTCTGGATCCCTGTATTCTCGGAGAGCTTGGAGTAATGCAGGGCATTCTGTCCGAAGACATCTACTAAACTGACATCTGCACCTTTTCTAAGCAAGGCTTCCACGATGCTAAGGCTACCAGCTTCACAAGCCACCATCAAAGCAGTTCTGGACAAAACAAACACAGYGTAAAAATGTCAAGACTGTACTTTTTAAGCTGCAACTCTTTCTTTCAGGAAAAACCATGACAGTAACTAAGCAATGAAGTCCAAGATTTTATGAACACATATATTGACACATACCTGTAACTGTCATTTCTCACAACCACCTGCTCTGCCTCTTCTCCCCTTCCCTAAACTTCCCAGCTTGATCTTCTACAAAGACCTGTCATGCTTTGCACCCATCTCCAAATATCTCTAACAATGTGTTCCTGAACCCCAACGCAGGGCAGCTAGTCAGTGTCAGATCCTAGAATAACAGCAGCACACAGAAAGCACATGCTACATTACCTGTCTTTTTTAAGTGACTTGCACAGATTATCAGAGACATACAGAATACTTACAAACAAACAGAAAAAAAATACCTTTCAGGCATGCTCTAGCATCCCTTTGCTGCCTAGGCATGACAGTCTCATCTCCCCGAAACACGCCTAATAGGTTGGCCAAGTTCACCAGCAAAYACATTCCTCAGCACAGTTATAAAACTGAAAGGCTACTAGATATTACAACAATCATTTTATTGATAAATAAAAACCACACTCCAAGTGTGGCCTGTGGAAGTGGTGGCTGTTAYACTGTTGTGCTAAAAAAGTAGTGTCAAGTGGTAACTTGGGTAACATTGCCAAAGTCACGGGCATGGTTTCAGAAGACCAAAATAATTAGTGTTACCTGGACAAGACAGAAAGTTGGACATGCCATTTTCAAACATTTCCCCAACTAAACCTTCTTTTTTTCTAATGAAAAGCATGAACAGTTGTGTGAATACAAGATGCAAGWCTAATCTCCCTAGCAGAGGGAGAGTGGAAAAGGAAAATGGTATATTCCATGCTATATCATTTTCTTAGCTGCCACACACAGCATTAAAAAGAAAAAATCCAACTACTGGCATATCTGTGACAAAAACACTTTCATCCAATCAAGTAACAAAATCTCAACATTGTTGATTAAATGCTAATTAGTGAGAGGAAGGAAGAGGTCCTGGAGTGGTCAGCACTTCAAGTCCAAAGCACTGATGAGGCAGTTCAAACCAACCAAGGGAATAAAGCGGTTTTCTTTAGAAAGCTTAAATGAGAGACAACTCTAATACAACTTCGGACTGATATAAACCAAGTTAAGGCTCAGCCTTATCGTAGGTGTTGCCACAGAACAATATGGACACGGTATCTTACATAATAATAAAGATTGCAATCAGGTATAAGAGCCAAGTCATCTCAGTGACTTTACTTCTGCAGTTTCAATAACTGTTTATAAAAATTCAAAATTTTCAAATGACTTTAGTCATTATCACCATTATCAACACAAGTGCATTTTTCACCATAGGATGTTCCAGTCTGAACATAATACTCTAATGTGYGAGGTATCTATTAAGGCAACAAATCTCTAAATGGCACCTCTCTTATAAGGCAGCATCTCCAATATCAAAGTTTCACTGTATTTTCTCCTGCTGCTATCTTGCATCTGTGGCAGCATTATAGTAGAGAAAAGAGCCCCCATGGACGTCACTTGCAAGTAACATAGTTTTAGGACTTAAGTTGGAGAAACTATCTCATGCCGAAAACAGAGTAGTATTTAAAACTGGAACATTTACAAAACAATGAGCGCGTAAGTGCTATCAATCAGATTCTTGAAGAAAGGTTTTCCAAATGGCATTTACACCACTCTGGTAGCCCAAGGACTTTCTTATAGTCACAGGTAGTTTTGTAGTTAGCTAGTTTCCACTTCACATTTCCCTTTAGCCAGAATTCTGTAAGGCTTCTCAACAATCAGGGTATGCTCTCTGATACAAGAGGCATTAATACACATAATAGTGATTTTGGGAAGGATTCAGGAAGAAAGCTTCATCTGAGAGTCAACCTTAGGACAGAATTAACATGGTAATGTTAGTTTGCTGTACCTTCCGTTTTTGTCCCTAGTGTTGATGTCTGCTCCGTGATCCACAAGGTATTTGCAGACTTCCGTGTGACCATTTTGTACTGCAAGCAGCAGAGGTATGTTCCCATCCTAGGAACACATTTAGAGCAACTATGAACTATAATCCATCCACTTACAAGTATCACTTCAACAGTTAAAACTTCAGCTGTGAACTTTCCCTCTACACAGCACAAGCAAGGCACTACCAGTATATTTTCTTTGGGCAGCAAAAATGTAGTTGGGCTTACTTTAACTTACTGCTTGAATGCTAAGGATGGTATCAAACAGCAAAGCATGTGGAAYAGGAATGCCTTTTGCTCTCTGCAATCCTTTTGCTATTTGCTTAATGATATAAAATGATGATTTTGAAACTYTGCAATACCTTTGAACAGCTTCACAACAAAACTAAGAATTTTAACGAGGCATAAGGCAAAAATACATTTCATAGAACCATAGAATAACTTCAGTTGGAAGATATCTTTAGAGGTCATCTAGGATGTGTCCCCCACTGCCATCAACCCAAAGCAAGGTAAACTTCAAGTTAGTTTAGCTTGTTCAGAGACTTGTTCAGTCAAGTTTTAAGCATCTCCAAGGACAGAGATACCACAGCCTCTTCAGGTCCTAGTTCCAATGTTTGACCACTTTCATGGTGAGAAGTTTTCTTCCCTAAAACTGAATGGGAATTTCCCAATTTGGTCCACTGCCTAACTTGCAGCTGTTGCTTGTCATCCTTTTGCTGTGCACTTCAAAAAGGGGTTTTGCTCCATCTTCCCTATAACCTCTCATGATGTATCTCAGCACAGCTATAAGAAACTCCTATAGCATTTGTTCAGTCTTGAGAAGGTTATCTCCCTTTAAAATGTTTCTGCTAAAAAWTTTTAGAGCTAAACTTTGTGACTGATCCTTTAACAGAAAGGCCAGGTAGGAAGGTGATAGTCCAGAATCAAAAAACCCAAAGACATCCAAAACAAGTTGAATGTTTTTAAGCTCAGTATTTTGTCTGAATTCTATCAGGCTCCCTCCCGTTATCACCTGAGAACAACTGCATATTTCCCAAAGACCTGGTTGTTTGTAGACACTCAAAATACTCGATGTAATGACTCTGACCCTTTAGGCTACACCAACTTTACTTTTTTTCCCTTAGGTCTATCAAATTCTGGYCGAGCTTAATCAGCATTTCACAGAACTTGGCCATATAATGGGCCTTCTCCAAAGCCAGTGAATGTAAGATAGGTTTTGAATATATCAGAATGGATTCTAGTTGCTTGCACCAATCCCTCAATTTAATGGGTAGCGTATCCTACCTTTACTGTATTAGAGGGTGAGGTGCTTTTCCACCTCTGCTACRGCAAGCCACAAAAGGAAACTTTTTCTGGCAGAAAAATCCAAAATAAAATGTAAGAGGAGTACTGCTTTGAAGGGCTGCACCTGAGACTGACTGGAGGAGGGCGAAGGGGTAAAATCTACTTTGAATTGCAACGGGATAAGATGTACGTACCAAGTCTTTGATGTTAATTGGACATTTGTGTTCACATAGAAGTTGAACTACCTGAAGACAACCACATGCAGCTAAAAAAATAAAAATAAAAAGAAACATAAGCATGAAAGTTCATTAAACCCCATTTTTGAAATCTGTGTTGCATACTTCCAACCTGCAATCCTGCAGCATTACAGCAGGGTATGAGGAAAGCAAACTCAAATGTATTTCTCTTTTTAATAAAGGAGGAAGACTAAGAGGATTAACAGCAAGTTGTATACAGAAATAAAATTCATATTATATCCTTTCATGTTATTTTGAACTATGAATCTTTATGCCCTAAAATAAGAATCAGTTTAATCTTAGGTACACCAACTGATCTGCACGTGCAAGAGCGAACTTCTTAACTGTACGTTATCTTGAAATTCACTATTCATGATACTTATCTAGACAATATCTGAAAATTGYAAGTCATTAGGATGGACATGCATCACTCAGCTACTCAAGTTAGTCAAGCATATCTTAATTTTAAAAAGCTGAACAAGCTTTCAATGTTACATTAAAAATGCAGACATGTTGCTGCAAATCTGAGACACCAAGCTGGAAATAAAATTACAGACTAGTCAATGAAAGATGGCAAAACCCCCCCCAAAACCAACCAACCAACCAAAAAAGACATGATAGACTAGAAATAAATCCAACTTCAACATAGCTTGCCATTGTGTTAACTATTTTTCCAAACTATTTTCCAATCAGCAGAAACAGATTTGCCAGATTTATACAATCAGAACCTAAAAAGCTGAAGAGCTAGGTATAGCAAACACAACAAAATACATAACAAAGGTTTTCAGTAAAGAAGTTACCTGCATAATGTAAAGCTGTTTTCCCAGAGTTGTCAGTGCTGTCTGCTGGGCATTTACACTGCAGAGTACAGAAAGAAGAAAAAAAAAAATAGAGAAACATCAAGAAAATAAAGTATATGTTCGCTGCTAAAGACAGAGTGCTGAACATGTTTGAGAATAGTTCTATGAGCTATTTCAGAAAACGCAGTGAAATAAAATATTGATAAAAGGGACAGCTTTCCTCTCCACCAGTCTGATCTCTCCTGTCTTGGTAACAGTTTATACTGGAATTACAGAAATATCTCATAGAGAGAGAGCTATCTTAAAAAAAAAAAAAAAAGTTACAGTTTTAGAATATTTTACATCAAGAAATCAAAAAGTGAAGACTCTCTCTCTACTCCCCCAGAAAAGTTTCATATTTTACATTACAATAAGAGCTAAAGCAACTGTGCTCTAAGGCAATTAGTCTGAGTTATTTCAAGATTTTTTCAAAGGAAATAATGCTTCATTTTCATTTCTAAAAACTTACGCCTCTACAACTCAGTGATATTTTGCAGTATCTTTTAGCCAACAGTTGTTACTAACCAATCCAGAATTTGAAATAATAAATACAAAAATACCAAATTACAAATCTTTATCAAGACTTGCTTTGATAAAGATTTTAGTTTCAGTTTATATYGAATAAAAAAAGATACCATCCTGAAATAAAGGCTTTCTAAAAGACAAACATCAGAGTCTGCGGCTTTCAAATGCCGCACTTGCAAGATTTCTAGGTACAAGGTTTAAGAACGTTACCACATTCTATACAAAAATGCCAAGATTCTGCCTGTGTAAAATAATTTTCTAGCCTTTTTTAATTCAGCTTCACTGTGTTAGACATTCCTCACACATATAAAACAGCTTACATCACATAAAGCCAGTCCACAGAACTGAGGAAGTGATCCAAAGGGCATAAACAAATTGGAAAATGTTACCAATTATTTGGCACTTAAAACAATATGAACATTTCCAACTACATTTGCAATGAAATCAGCAAAATACCAATGAAAGCACTGTGTGGCTGTAGCTGATAAGTGAATGGATAAAACACAYGTACGTGCATTAGTTGCACAAAGAGTTGGTTGTGCGGCTGCATGYGATACAGCCAGTGACAGCTTGATGTCACTGTTTATGCTGCAAATGGGTCTGATTTAGAACTATTATATTTTTATAAAGAAATCCCAAAGAGAGGAGTCCTGGTGGCTAATGGTGGGCCCTTTCRAGGGTGCAGGACAGGGGAGTTGGCTTGCAGTGAGTCTGCAGGTGGAGGATTGGACCCTGTATGGTCAGAGACATTGACAGAGGTCACAGGAGACAGCAGAGAGCCCTGAGATCACTGTAGAACAGGAACTTGGAGGATAAGGTACAGGAAACATTATTTTTCTGTACAACTGTGCTCTTGAGCAGTGCTAATTTGTATGCTCATTAGTTCATCCATCGTCTCAGCCATAGTTTCACTGATAATTCCAAGCTCCTCTGAAAAATCCATTGCTCTGATCACCTCCATCACCAAAACTCACCTGGCTTTCTGAAAGGGAAGACAGCTGAGATGGACAATATCTCTCCTTGTTTGCTAGCACACATCTTCAGCCCCGATATCATTGAAGTCTTCTCTCCATCTCCTCTTTTTGTTTTCCTTTTCTCATCCTTTCTACCCCCTTTCTAAGCTCTCACCGCCCTTTGCCTTGTTTCACTGAGGATTCAAGTATGCATGGTATTTTCTGTATTTTATCACTGAACTACTTCAGTTTCTTCTCTCTCTGACTCTAAACTTGACAGACATTTCTATAGTCAACAACTGATTCTTTTAAATCGCATAGGCAGAAAACATTCCAGCAGATCAATGCCAAAGTCCCACCACAAACAAAAAATTCTTCCCCTACATACCTCTTAATGCACTTGCTTCCAAAGCATCCAACCACACAGACAAAAGATAGGAAATTAGATAGCAGCTGCACTCTGCTTGAATCCATCCCTGCTATGTCAGATCAGCTGCACCAAGAAAAACGAGGTTGCTGACCACTTAGCGAGGATACCTGACTCTCTGTCACCCATTCACACAGTGCCGAAAGGGTCTTAAAGGCAAGCACCTTTCTTAATTGTAAGGAGAAAGAGAGCAACAACATAGGACTGTTGTGCAGACTGTTAGCACGGAATACATCTTTCAGTATCCAGTAAAGAGAAATCAAAGAAAACCTTCAAGATTAAAACGAATTTAATTTTTACTTTACCTGAAGAAGTCTCTTAATGCAATCAGGGTGGCTGTTCTTTGCTGCAAGATGTAAAGCACTGTGCCCTAAGTCAATAAAAACRAAGCAAATTAAGCATTCAATCACTCCAAAACACAGGAATAAACTCTTCCACAACAAAGGTAAGATTATGAATTCTCTCTCTTGTCCCTATCACAACACCAGAAAAGATAAGGTAAAATAAAATAAATGCCTGCATCAAGCAGAATATTGTTATGACTGACTGCTGTGCAGGGAGGTACCACAAAATAATCTTAATGTCTAAATTTGTACATAGGAACCACAGAAACACTGTGCCAAACTACCTCAGCAGAAGTCAGTCTAAGATTGTTTCTGATGAGTGTGGGGACAGATGCTGTGCAGTTACATTTTGTTTCTTAAAAAACAATTCTTCCTTATTCATTCCCCCTTGGAAGGAGATATCTGTCATGCATCTTCATGATTTCTGCCATTTTGCAATGAAAAAGGAACCCAGTGATAAAAGCAACAACAGCCGAATTTGCTAGTTACCCCTATAACAAATTCGTATCATTTGTGGATTGCACAAAAAAAAGTAGATACACAAAAAACATGTACCTACTTTGGATTACATCTTACAGACTCCCTTTTCTGTTAATTTATTCAGCTTCTATGAGCTCATATTTTGCTGTGTAATACAGTGAATGATAGACTATGATGAAAGATTGCAGTATCTCCTCTGGTTTCATCTACAGAGCAACTGCAAGCTAAAAAGGCCAAAGCAGCAAAAGAGTACATTATCCTTGAAAGGAAGAAAGAAGGAGTCAAGATTTAGTGCTTGATACAGACAGTAGAGAACAGAACAGTACAGAAAAGGCTTCTCCTATGGAACCAAATGCTGGGGTGACACTCTCAGGAGAGAGCAGGCAACAAAGAACTAATAAAACCTGAGGCAAAATTAAGTATGAATTCTGGATAACAGTGCCCTTATTCTCTTATCATTATATGTATAACTTGAATAATTCTTCCAGCATCCCAAACGCTTCCGTATGGAGGCAAATCATTTCACTGTGCAAAAGAATTCCCTAGGGCAGCAATGGTGGCGAAAACGGACACAGTGAATCCAGCATTTACAGCTCATTACTGGAGAGACACAATCCTGATAAGGSTCTAGGCTAGCCAGAGCTGGGCATGGTTTCTACAGATGTGTCAACTGAAATCTAATCAGATGAGTCTGACTGTTTCAAATGCAGCTTCTATCATTCTCCTAGTGGAGCAGTTATTAAAGGATAGGTCTTTTGAGGGCTGAAACAGCACACTTAATAGCTCTTAGCTCTGCTTTGTCCTGTATCAGATATTTTCTCTATATCATAATCCTGAGGAAATGTCTTACTGCAATTCCTGTACAGTTAATGGAGTTAATAGCTTGGACACACATAAAAGCAACAAATTAAGATCTTGATTTAATTTATGCAAAGCCTCAAATGAAATTAACAGGAAGAATTTTTAATGTAGAAAAGTCATGCTACTATTTTGCAACTGGTGTCCAATGTAATGCTGACCTTTATACTGGTAAGACAAAAGTTTCCAAGGGCTTAGGATCTGCAATCTCTACTCAGAAAACCAGGGACATCTGAACCTGCAAATGGTACAACTGCTTTTCCTACATTAGGGAGGAAGAAGCAGTGCCATTATTTGCACAACCAAGAACTATATAGGCAAATTTAGAGTGTCATGTTACATGGGTAGGGAGGTCTAGAGTGGCATACCTGCACCATCTTGKGCTGTCACATCTGCACCATGTGTCACCATGATCCTGAGGCATTCTGCATGCCCTTTAGTGGCTGCCAGGTGAAAACTGGAAGAGAACATTTATATGTCACTTTCTTTTATTAAGACATCATTTTGCCTTCATTCACAAACCCAGTGTTGGCAAGTTCTCTCCTCCCTGTCCTTAGATCTTCTGGCACCCCTCCACTGCTTCCCAAGAAGATAGTAGCTCTGAAAGTGAGAAGGCAAATTCAAAACGCTTTTGTATTCTTATTTTTACACAGGCACGTGCTTCTATTCCCACCCAATTTCTAAACTAGCGGCCCCAGAGATGTAATATATCCCTACAGAATGTCTGGGCTTGGGGAGTTACTGAAAGAAACATTCACAAAGACTGACTTGGTCCTCGGCAGTCTGCTCAGCCTGATCTCCCTCTCTCAGTGGACAAAATTTGGTTTCTCTGAAGGCAATTCAGTTTCTATATTAACCTAAATCACTCTTCTGCTTCTGAACTGTCCTTTATAGAGTCGATCCTTCTTCACTGCAGATGGAAAAATCAGTGTTTGTGAATACCCCCTGGCGGAATCAAAGCTACTGGGTATTTGTGAGACTGTGCTAGAGATGCATTCTTTCAGCTTTTGGTTTTGCTTTTCACCGCAAGCATTTGCTTGTTTGAACAGTTCAAAATTGTAGAGGTTAACAACCACACCACAGTAGGAGCCACACAACAGCACCGATTACTAAAGGTTTAATTACAGAACAGACCAATGTTGAAGTTACGCTGTATTCAAGCCTTTTTACAGCTGAAAGTTCATTTTTGAAATCCTTGGCACCTCAAGATTCACAGAAACAGTCCTACACATACGCTRCTGACTTGCATTAAGATGAGAAGCAAAGATGAAGAAAAAGCTTTTGAAAATGGAAAAGTTCATATCCCCACAATGCATGTCTTATCCACTCAGGTGAGTTTAAAGACATGGACACAGCAGAGGTGGATGTATTACTCCCCATGGTCCTACTAGGAAACAGCTCTGCATATCAAGCTGATCTCAGTGGAAGTAAGGTAAGAAAATAAATTCTAAAAACACTTTCAATTACTATTAAATTGTCTACAAAAAGTTTGGACCTTCATGAACATGCCCCAAACTAAAAAAAGCCAGTATYCCAGGGGTATTTTCTAGTCTTATACAAGAGATGCTCATTCTTACCATCGTGCACCGCTGTGTTAAAGGAAAGTTCCCTGAGAATCTCGAAGCAGTGTAACAGAGCGCATACACACACAAACTGCTGCGTTTAAGAGTTTATATTTTGGACAATTGCTTCCTTTAAATGTTAAAAACTTGACACCAAAAACAGCCTAGGAAACTGGGAATAACAGGCATGGCTGAATTCCTGGCACAGAGCATGTGCACYGCAATGCTAGGCTTCTCTATGCCGCAGACTTTCCTTTGCCACCTTCTTGAAAATCTAGCAGAGATGACGACCTACAGACAAGACCTCGCAAAAAGCTGAGAATGAATGCAAACAGGAGAGCACCTGCCTAGAGTGCTGTTTGGGTCTCCCGGAGCAGAGTCCTCTGTCAAGCACAGCAACAGCCCCGCTTCCTCCGAGGAGCCCTGCARCAGCAGGCAGGCAGCGCTCAAGCGCTGAGCCACTCGCTGCAGAAATAAAAATACCCTGTGCGCTCATCCTCACCCTTGCTCCTGCAATAAACAAACTGAAGAGTTAACACTTTTGAGAACATAAAAAGCACTGCTGCCGGCTGTTCTGCAGGCATTCAAAAACAAAACTTTATGTACTTGGTGACCAATGCAAAGTTATAAACATTTTCCTTTAGAGAGGAGGTTTCTCAAGGTCTGGGAAAATGGCTGGGGGCAGAGAGGTGGAAAAGGATTCTGATAAATTCCAACACCTCTAATTTAACYGACACAGCATACCAGCAAATACTGAAACCTACTTAGACATATTTGTATGGATGTGCAATACAAAGTCACTCAAAGATTAGGAAGGTCACGAAGCACACACTTGGCTCGCTTACATTTGACAAAATTCGTAACAACAACAAATACATGAATAATAATAACCGTCTAACAGGACATTAAGGTTTTTACAGACAGATTGTGTAAGATGGTGCCAAATGCAACAAAAGTACACAAGTGCAAAAGAAGTTTTATTTAGACAAAACTAGACTGCAAAGAAAGCATCAAAGAGGGGAAAAAYTTGTTTCAGGCTCTGCACCCATGAATACATCAATCTCACCAATGCAAACGATTCCCAAGGCAATTCTCAACAAGTCATCACATACAGATGCTTAGTTTCAGGCTGCCAAAATTTTTGCAAGTAAGAAAAGACTGATTAAAAATATTGCTTCTTTCAGATTGATRGATGAAAAAAATATCATCTGTAAGCAGCATGAGTTGTATAAAATACCAGAGAATATGTTTGAAGGATGCAACGATGTAATGAGGGCAAAAATATGGAAACTATCTGGAGACTCCCATGAAAGGAAAGGATGATACAGTTTAACTCGGGGTCAGTTATGCAGTAGCCTAAGCCGAACTGTGTTAGGATGCTAAAGCTCCCTCCYATCACTTGCTGCATACTCCCTCCCTCTCTCCCTCCTTGTACTGTTACCATCTCTCCTGCTGGCAGATTTTAGAGCCAATAACCAAACCCCACACACTTTCTTCTTTTTTCTTTTTAAACTCCAGTAGTGGACACTGAGGGCTGTTGTGCAGCAAGGGAGGCTCTCAAAACAAAGAAGCCTRCAGATGTTTATTTCAGTATAGAGTAATTCTTTACCAGCTAAATAAACYTTTTGAAAATATTGGAGGCAAAAGTTGCAGGTTTCCAAATGCTGGAGTTCTCACCATCTGGAAGCCTTGAGCCATGGTGAATTCTACTTGCATCTTCCATGAATAAACTTCCTTTTAAATGAAAGCAAACAAGTTTTCCTCCCGCTTCCTGGTTGTGCAATGACTTAAGCAAACAAAAACAAACATGTAAGGCTTGATTTGGAGCAAGGGCTGCACTGAAGGTTAGAGTCTCGCTTAGTCTAAAATCCCATTCCAGCATACTTCATTTTCCCTTCACAAAAGAGAAGCCTGTTGCTACCACTTACAGCCAAACATCTTGATAACTCAGACTGGACTGAACTGATTGAGGTAGATTACTTCATTGCTGCAAAACATTTCTAGGGTTCTCAWGTGTCAGGGTGGTCTTTTACTATTGTCTCCAAACCCTTCAACGCAAGAGAGCTGCTACCCTCCCATGGTTTCCAACTGGATCTGGACATAAAGCAAGTCTGCATTTGAAACTTACCTGTGCTACAGCCAACWGTTTTTGTCCCACTGGGAACGCAGAGGTCCCAGAACCACTCAGTCCTTACCAAGGTTCAACGGGAAATGGCATTCTTCAGAAAGCCCATAAAGTCCGGGTGGAGAAAACAGGCATGAGAGTAAAAGGGAACAGCAAAATTTCATTTGATTTGGGGTCAGCTGGAAAATCATCACCCCAGAGTCCTGGCAGGTTCAATTTTCCCTGCCCAGAAACCTCGTTCAAATAACATTTTCAATTGCACTAACAGCAAGATGGCGTTTATGAATGCTTGGTGATTGAACGAGTATACAGCTGCATCTGCCATCCCTCAACTAGTTGCAAACACCACATTTCTTACAGATAGGAAATAGCAACTGGTAAAGCACTTACCACTATCCTAAATAAGCCTGTCCCTTTTTCAGGGCAAAAGATTTTTTCCGTGTTTTAGTTATAAAGCCAAGAGGCAAGGGAACAGAGACTTCCTCAATCGCTGTCTGACAGACAGAGCACAAGAGTTCAGATAAAGCTGGTCCTTGCTAAGAAGAGGCTGAGAGTGAGCATTTCCAGAAATTATTCAAACGCCAGACAGTCTAACCCATAAACAGAAAAGCATTGTAATTTTCACTATTTAGCTCATATAAAGCATTTCTTTACATGTAATTTTATCATTAGTAGTAGAACAGAATTAATCCTGCATTTATAGGTTAGTCTTGTAAAATATGGGGGTAAGTGAGCTCGTGGAGGAAAAGTTAGCAATAGAGTGTGGGTCTGCTGAATCCATGTTCTCTGCTTAACCATTTACAGAGCTACATCCTGCATAGCTGATCACAATCCTCTTACCAAATGTTATTTTGACAGCTGGCTTAAAACAAGTGGGTGGTCCTTACAGCTAGGGAAAATACCACAGAAGTAGAGTGGAACATGATGAAATAAGAATCAATAAATAGGAAGTCTTAACTTAAAGCACTAACCTTCTAACACCAGGAATGTTTTATTTGTGAAAAGAAAAAATGAAACAATAATTAAAAGAAAGGTTATTGGGGGCTCCATCTCTGTTTGGCAGGGTCATCCTCAAAGAGTTGTTCTGGGGTAGAATTAGTGATCTCGGCTGCACAGAATTTCTCCAGGGCTTGAAAGTAGTCTGATACGGTATTTACTGAAATCTAAAGCAAATAAGCAGCATGGTTGCATTACGGATGCTAAATGAATAGAAAACGGCAAATACAACATGATAACAGGCACAAAACGAAGTCAAATTCACATACRAGCCATATACTGCAACATACTATTGTTCTCTGCCATTTTAACCTGAGTGCTCTGAAAATATTTTGAGTGCAAGAATGTTTGAAATACACTGTGAACTCAAATACACTTATTGTCAAGGTTTATTTTGAGTAAAAATATCCCTCCCCAAAGCAGATCATTCTTCTTAATTTTCTAATGTACGTCAACTCTTTGTTGAATTTCAAAAAGTCTGCCTTGTCTGCCAGCAGCTTCGTGATTTACAGTTTCCTGACTGACCGGTACCTTCACACAAATAAACAAGATAGATAAAATAAAGATACAGAGCTGCTTGGAGCCTCTGTAACGCTGATTAAAAAAAAAATATTGAAGTGGAAGACATTCAGCTTCTTCTGCTACCAGGCCAGACAGGCAGGGGATTTGCCAAACCATCTCAGCCAGGAAGAGACCCACTGATAATCTGACTGCTCTTCTGCACTGAGTTGAATTTTTTCACCTTTTGGAGGCAGCATCTGGTTTACAACAGCTACAGTGATTTCACAGGCACCACTACTCCTCAAACTACCCTCCAAGTCAGTCAAAGCCTCAACGTCCACTTCAGTAACACCAGCAATAATAAAGATATTAGATGGTATCTGGCTCTTGATTGTTTTCCAACATAGGCTGGGCAGGCAGCAGAAGTGCTCGAATGTGCTGACACGGGTGAGAAGAGCCACGAGGAYGACGAGAGCAGCACATTCTGTGCATAAGAACTGCCTGCAATCACTCAGGAGCAAGTTCGAGGTAGTCTCCTCCGGCATGTAGTGAAACGACCCACAATTACAGAGGAATAGTTTATTTCTATCTTAATGGACTGGGATTTCATCAGCAGAGAATCAATGACAAAAGTAAGCTTGTTAAACAAGAAACTTTTGACGCATCTTGTGGAAAAAACAGTTACCATCAAATYTGAAGACGGGCGAAAGGCCCAGAACAGAACAGAAACAGGAGGCATTTCTGCCTTTCTCTACCAACCTGGACAGGGCTCTCTGCAGAGCAGCAACTTTCTACTACCGCAAGGATTACATTTCCATGACCAGCACATGCTGATCCAGCAGCCTGGTACTGCCTCTTCCTTGCAGGAGCCCAGGAAGGTACCTGGGAGGAAAACAACTTGAAAACTAAAGCAACTTTTCCCTGTTTCATCACACAAGCATAGGAGCACCCCTGCCAGCGCAAGGGAAGGAGCAGGGCTGTCACCAACCTCAACTCAGAGCAGTTTCGGCCAAGGTGGAATTTCACTTTAAAACTAATAACTAACACTAAACCCTAGGYGTTTTCTTGTGAAGGTCACTGAATTCTTATCTTTCCCTAATTGCATTAAGAGACAGCCATTCGTTTCAGAAGATTTATGTCTTAGGAACAGCCAGGTATGCAGCTACAGAGGAAATTTGGCCAAAGCTCAGTACTGGCAAGCCTGTCAACACCAACTATCTCAAGATACACTATCCACCTTTAACCCAAGAGAGAGAAAAAAAGGTCTTGACTCTTCATTAATAGAGTCCTTTCTTATCCGTTTTACCCGAACATGAAAACGACAATGGCAGATTTCAGAAATACCAGTTTAAATCATCTGCATCGCACTGCTGCCCTTGTTTCAAACTGTGTCTGGGAACTGATGCCTTAAGGCTTTTCCTTCCCCGAGTTCCCAGACCAGAAGGTCCAGGAACGGGAGTTCCGTACACTGGCATTCCCACACGAAAAGGGCAGAGTGGATCAGCTGCAAGGTGAAAACCAATTCAAAATTGAGACAGAAAGAGACAAACAGACTGCTCGACATCACCAGATAAATCCTGATGAAGATGCATTTCAGTTGCTATAGACATTTATGTATTACAACTTCAGAGATGCCCTGGAGCACCAGTGGATATCACAACAAGCCCACAGAGATTTGCTTTCCAAATCAGAGATCAGCTTAAACACAAGTCCAAAATCTACAGGTAATGCTATGAGTATTTACTGGATCCTTATTTCTGTTAAGCAAATGAAGGTCAGAATTTCACACTGCAGCCATTTCATTTTCTCCTAGGAAAATTTTTAAAAATGGGGCTGTTCATTAAATGCAGGCAGTCCATATCATGCTCTTGTCAGACACATGCACACACCCGCAAGAGTGTGAAGATTAGCACAGGAAAAACAGTTATACAATAGATTTTTTTTTTCCAAGCTAGGGTTGGCATCATTACAAATCCAGGGAATTAAGTGTTGTGAGTTTTAAAAGAAATTCTCTTACCCAAAATGAACAAATAATTTTTAAGGAGTTCAACAGTTCTTTTACTGCCTGCTCAGCTGCAGTAAAGCATTAAAAAAAGTTCGATAACTTCCACTGTRGCAGTATATGTCTAATCTGTATCTTTTAGGTACTGTCTTTTGTCAGAACTTCAGTTTAATGTCAGCTTCAACTTCCCAACACACCAACCTGTGCAATAAAAAATTGCCAAGGATGGAAGTTCAGACAGTAGGAGGCACCCATTGAAAGATCTGARAATAAAGCACCACAGGAAAGTAAACCTAGATTATACTGAAGCTATTCCTTCAACTGGAAAATAAATTGTGGTTTATTTTTTTAAAACAAGACAAACATCTAGGTTAGTATATACCATTTGTCTTAAAAACAGTGCACCCTTTCCTCCCCCAGATCTAAAGCCCTTCAAAAACCTCCCCCCTCAAAAAAAAAAAAAAAAAAAAAAAAAAAAAAATCTCCTGCTGGCTTGCTAAGAAACACCGTTGAAGGTTGCCAGCTAACACTTATTATCTGTGCACCCATGGATAAAAAGTGAACAGACCTCACAATTCAGAATGTGAACCTCCTTAGGTATCATAAGAACAGCATGTCTTTTGGATTAGAAACCAGGGCAAAACCAGAGGGTTACAGATAGAAAAGACCTTAAAAAGAAAGAAAGAAAGAAAAAAAAAAAAAAAAAAAAAAANAAAAAAAAAAAAAAAAAAACAACGATCAGTCTACAGGAGTTACAGTACATGCTGCACTCCCAGAATCAGTTACTTAGAGTGCTCTGAAGATTTTTGCTGAGAGCAGAAGGCCACTAGTTAGTAAGCAAGAAACACAGGCCAGAAGAGACAGCTGACAACACTAAGTATTTCGGGCTTAGTCCAACCCCTTATACAAGAATGAGATTTTTCCAAGTCGACAAATCTGGAAAAAATAGCTGATTTCTTTCCCAGCCACTTACGCTGCTGCTGAGAGAGCACAAAGAAAACTACAGACGTACTTGGCCACTCAGCGAAGTCATCAGGAACGCAGAAACATGGCCTGCTGGTTCTACTCCGAGCCATCTAAGACACACCGTTAAAGAAATTTCCCCTTACAGATACAAACGTGCAAGGAACAAACASAGTTTTGGACCAGCAGATGAAAGCTCTGGGTCCCCCCATCAGCCTCTTTCTAGATTTGTAAGTGAGCTGCTACTAACATTTTCTGGAATGCAGACACCAAGATGTTAGGAAGGAAGGTGACATAAGCAGGTGTGAATTTATCTGCAAGTGTGGGATTTTTTTCCCCTCTCTCCCTCTTACTACCAGCCACTCTAAAGTGAAGTGATGCACAAGCCTGCGTCCTCCCCTCCTCCGTACGAACGCGAGGCKGCATCTGCCCCCAACACACACAAAACCCTCTGGCAAACCCCCACATGCTTCTTGTACGTTAGCATACATCCTGGAACAACTCTCAAGAAAATACTGTTTTCACATAAAGTTTCCAGCCTTGCCTCATAGCACGAAGAATCTTGTTTCCATCATGCACACCTCAAGGTACAGGCCATTAATAACAGGCAAGCCTGCTGAACGGCTGCTTTCTTAATAGGAAGGAGGCAATTGCATCATGCAGTTCAGGAGCTGGCAAGCTACAGACCCCTGATTCTAGCCTTCAAACTCAGCAAAACTATCTACCCAGCTGCTCTTCAGAGAGATTTTTTGGGATCCCCAGAAGCCTTATATTTTTCATTCTCAGGTTCTGTTCCAGCAGTTCCATTTTCATACGCAGTTTTCTTTGGCAAACACTACCACCACATTACAAACTCCCACTTCAGGTCTGAAACATATAGCCTTTTCTCACATCTACCATTAATTGTAAACGTAAGTGCTCACAATTTCAATTTGTTATATGAAGTCTCCCGCAGAGTGCCCATTTTTAAAGGCCCTCAACAGCAATGCTTAGCAAATTACGACAGAGACTCTGCTAAGGGCCAGCTTCAAGGCACTCCTAGGTGTTGACAGAAAGCCTGAAGTTTTGAAATGCTACTTTTATTTTGGGTGTTACAGGGTAGGAAGACAGAGAAACTGAAAGATACAGTGAAGCTGAACACCACTCAAAAAGTTTAAAGAACCTAGAAACAAGTGCAGTGTCACCTGTGCCTCTAAAGCCAAGCTCAGAGAGCTGAATGGAAGTAGAAGAGAAAAAAAACTCCTTCTGTTTCTTCCAAGAGACATCCTACACTTATAGCCCAAAAGGTGCACAGTTAGCTTTTCAATATATATGCTTTCTGATGACTTCTTAGCATTGGATGAAACTGAAACCCCTGAGGATGCCACAGAATGATTTTCATAATTTCCTCCTTGAGTTAGGTAAAACCAGCTATGCTCAATCCATCTGCTGCCCTTAGAAACTGCTTGCGAGGACATATAAAAATATGTTAAAATCAAGCTAAACAATGAGAGTAAAGCCTAGCATCTACCCCAACCCCCCCCCCAACACCTGCTTGGTATTGCTGCTGATGCGCCAACAAAAGCCAATAACTACCTTGCTACATGAAAAGTCATGAAATTAGAGGAAGGAAATCCTAAAGCATGTTAACATAATGAGAGGCCAGAAAAAGGCTGAAGAAAGCAGAGAACGACTTTGGTAAAGGTTAATCTAATGCAAATATTTTTGTTGCATGAAAATCCAACAAGGCTTAGGAACTGCATGCAATGCCTCAAGATCCAAGAAGCATGGAYACCACTACTGCGATAGCTCAAAGCTCACTACTAGGATAGGACAAAGGATAGCTCAGGGTACGTTCTCTGAATTTTCTGTGACTTAGTGTCAGGTTTGAAGCAACAAAACTGTTTTTTTTTTTTTTTTAAATCTGTGTAAGGTTAATTTCTCTTGCTTWATGGAGAAATGAAAAACTAAGTGCAGTAACATGTACATGCACAACAGAAGTCATATGCACTAATGACATGGCGTCATGGSTATCAACTTTCTGAAGGGGGATAGGGACTGGAACTGGAACATGGACATGTGCAAGAAGTAGCAGCCAACTTTAGCGCTTTCCTGTGTTTTGCATTTATTATTTTCCTAATGAAGGGTACATCTGCAAAGCAGGTAGCAAAAAAAAGATACATAAGCCAGATAAACAAGCAGCCATCAGCACAGTCGACTGTCTTGGACTTCATTTTAGAGCTAAAAGCAAATTCAACATTTGCATGTTGCTCTGCTTTGGCTGTCTGCTCCCCTTCTTTTCCCAGATTACTTTTTTCTTTTTTTTTTTTTTAAGCTAGTAGCAGCCAGTTGGTGTAATTAAAACCTAAACGTACAGCTCATTTGGTTGCATAAACCTTTGGAAAACACGTAAAACAACTGCAGCCCATTATGTAGATGCAAATCTGCAAAAACAACTGCAGCTTGGGCCCCATCCCCTGCAGCCCTGCGGGCCCGGCTCTGGCCCGTACCGAMGGCACGCTTCCCCCGGCTCCCGGGCCAGCTCGGATAAGACAAGTGCGAGGAGCAGTGGGGCTGAGCTGCTTCAAGCTGCTTCAAGCCAAGCATACAAAAACTTAAAATCATCTAGGTTATGCTCCAATYTGAGCAACTGGTAAGCTTCTTGAATCTTGGCCAGGTCTGGTAAAATCTGAATATTTGGCAAGTCTGTGAATGGAGTTGCTTTACAGGGAATTCCGCCAGCTGCCTGGTGCTGCGTGACGGGTTTTGCCTATCCTGCCCTTGAAAAGAAATGGAAGAGACAGGGGCTTACAGAGACCCCTTCACACAAGGCACCTTGCTCTCTTCTGAGATGACAGCCCCACTGCTAGGTAATGAATCGGAATAGATTATTAAGAATAACTATCRTATTGCAGTCTGTGTGGGAAAAAAAAAAAAAGAAATAAAACCGAAGATGCAAGCTGGTGCCTAGAAGAAATACTAATCGGTTGTTTTCGCCTTGAACTCTGAGTATCATCCGCAGGAAATGCCATGCGTGGAAGATGTGAAACCCATGGGATATTTCTTGCTGCTCAGAGCAATTTATATGAAATAACAAATTTGTTCTTTAGGTAACACTTGGAATTTGTTTTTTAATACATGAAATCACAAGCTTTGGTTTCTCAGAAATGAAGTTTAGGATTTTTGTTACTGAAATCAAACTAAACCTTTCTCTAAGGAAGATAGTCTGTTCAGTTAATTTTGGTTTTGTGTTTAACATGAAAGTACAAGAAGATTAAARTGTCTTATAAATAATTTGCTTTTAAAAAAGCATACATAAAAACTTGAATGTTGTTGGTTCAAAATCCTATCACAAATAGAGCTAAAAACTAAAATCTGTATCATGGTGTGTCTCAAAGTGAGTGAGGTGTCATGCATTTCAGCTATGAGAAAATGGTCTATATACTGTTTCAGTCAAGAGGCAGGAACAAAGCACTTACATGAACTCTACTCTTTGAATTTCATTTAAAAGCTTGCATAAGGTATGATTGTCAATACAGTAATGTTTGTACAAAATGTGGATTTTTTCCACGTATTCTCAAACTATAAATTGAGAGTTAAATATTATTTTTTCATGAAGATATGAAWGTTTCCTCTTGCTATGTATTAACAATTTGCTCATACGGAAATTAATAGAACAGTTAATTAATCCAATTAGCCATCCTGGCAGAGGATGTTTTTTGTCCAACCTTGCCCAGATATTTCATTAGCATTTCTATGAGTTAGACTAAAGTGGAAAATAATTTTTTCAGGAAATTTARTATCAACAACTTGATTGAATTATATTCATAGCAATCCTGCAGGGAAGAGGAGGAAAAAGGGACAAYTGGGATTTGAAACTGAATAAAACTTCACAAAAGTTTGGTGGAGACAAAAACTCTTATATCCAAATCTCCCAAGAAACTTTACAAGAAAGTTTGGAARAAGAACCATATTTCAGCCATCTCTTGAGTAGAGATAAAATATAGATGGAGGTCACTGCTGTCTTCTTTATTTTATCCATGATCTGAAACTTAGAAACTGATGTTACCGTCTGGACTATTTTAAGTTAATTATGATAGAAGTAAATCAGAAATTATTTTGYATCAGGGATAATTTCAGGTCACTGAAACATCTATGGACTTCGTTCCTGCAGAGGTAACAGTCCTCATATCTTTCTTGCAGCTCCCACTCTAATACAATTTTGAGAAGTTAGTGTGCTTTTCCACTAAAGAATTTGGATAATTTTAGGAGATGACAAAGAGTCTGGGCAAAAGATACATCTTTCAGTGCATCGTGTTAGACTGAAGATCCTCAACACGCACACACAACAATCATGTGGAGACTGCCTGAATTTCAAAGGTCTTCTAAAGGATTTATTTATAGTAATTCAGAAGCGACAAGGGGAAGATGTTGCAATTTTTGCATTCCTAGCCACCAGTCTCACTGAGAAAATATTTCTCTGATTTTCATGTCACATCTGTCTGAACTATTTTCTAGGTTTTCTTTTCTCAAATGGAACAATATAGTGTCTGTAATAGGTCTATATTCATTCAAAAGCTCCCTTTAAGSTTATCACTTTAAAGGAAAGACTCTCTCTCAAAAGGTATTTAAAACACGACTTACTTTTTGAACACTGATGTCTTTCATGATGCACAATAAAACTCAAAAGCGAGGAAGAGAAAAACGAATACTTTGTACAAGACAAATATAAAAGATATAGGGTGGGAATATGCTCTAAAATATATTTTCAGCTTAGCCTCTGAGGCATGAACACTCTGGTTCAAATGAAAATATATCATCCTTACTGACGGACATTGACAATAGTTTTGTGAAAGAGTCCTTGAAAAAGTGCATTTGTGGAGGTTTCTAAAGCTTTTTTGTGCCATTGTCAGGCTCATTTTATTAAACAACAGCTGATGCAATTGCAGTTAAAAAAAATTTACAGAGACCTATTGTTGCATATAATAGCCATAAGCATTTAATTCTAGTTCACCACCTTGTAGAAACACGCAAACATGGCAGCGATGCACTGGCATGCAGACAAAATAACTTCAGGACAAAGAAGTGCTGCCATTTATACACAGTGAATCATTTCCAAATGTTTTTCAGCAATAGCAGCAACTTCTTTAAATAACAACCCATCTGAACACTTGCTCTTGTGGAAAGGGCAGTAATGAATGAATTCTATCCCCTCCTGAAAAGGCCTTCTTTCAAAAGCCCTTTTTTGTTAGTTTAAGTGGGATTTAAATGATCAACTTCCAAATTGGAAAGCACTGATTTGTTGTTTAAGGAAGCTAGACAAAAAAAACCTATCTTGCAGAATAAGACTACAATGGTAGAGTCAGATTTCCAGATAGGTTCTATTACAAATGCGCTTGGCACTAGTTTGTCTAGTGTAAGTGGGAGCAACAATGGGGCTGTGTCAACTTATGCCAAGGGTGGATTTGCTCCACAGCCTTAAAACTCATTTACTGTTTATAGAAAGGACTGAGTCAGAGGCAGGGTGTGCGTGGGGGGAAACCAGGCAAGTCTTTAAAAACCTTGTTTCATTAGTTTGATTTTTTTTTTTTTTTTTAAGTACTGAAGACTTAACAATTCCTAATGAAAATCTGGAAATATTACCTCCAAAGAATTTATTATAGTACCTAGACCTCATTAGTTTAAGCACCTACGTTTCATCCCATGCAGGCAAGCCACAAACAAATGAATCTAGAAGACAAAGACATGAGAGGATACAGSCAAAATTCAGGAATTACATCCAAAACTGAACCAGCTATGGAGCGCACTGGATGCATTCAGTATTCAACAASAGAGAGGCAGAAAATCCTGGATTCTGATCTCCATTCCTCTCAGTTCAAACATTTTACATTAAGAAGCCATTTAATTATAAAAACGTAAAATCCTTCCCTTGAACAGGAAAAATTTGCATCCTCTACACCTCTTGTTTTAGCTAGTACACTACATGAAATACTTTGCTTCAAATAAAGGTCTGAGCAGTACCAAGAGCTTTTGTTGTTGCTGATGGTTTACTCATAAAAGGAATGAAAATAAAAGATTTTAATAGAAACATATCACACCTTAAGGGAAAGGAGAATGACAGGCCAAACAAAACTGCAMTATTTAATTGTTTCTCCTTTTGTGCTTTCAAGCACATTCCATTCCAACAAAAGTATTTAATCGCATTAGGCAAGTTGTTACATAATTGAATCCATCATGTTCTTCTGGTTAGTCACCTTCAGCCTAATTATGTAAACACGTGCATCAGTACATACTCACGAGGATCAACAGGCCACTCGTTCAGAGAGCCTCCCACATGGCACTGTGGACCTCTTCCTAACACGCAGTCAGTGAACTCTGAGCACGACGGTGGCCAGTCGTCCCAACCAGACCTCTCCAGATCACTCTTTGCCAGCACGAGAGTCCTGACGTTCCAGGCGAGGTGGCTGACACAAATTACTGCCGCGGTCCTGCGGGACACTACTGCACCTCAGGGCTGGGCTGCAGCGGGCTCTGCGCCTCCGGGCAGGCTGTCCGAGACGGGCAGAACAAGAGCGACGGGCTCTTGTTACGCTGCCCTGTAAACGTAGGAGAAACAAGCCTACCTATGCCAGCTTCACTTTGCATTTGAGAACACTGCTTGTGCAACAGTATTTTGGTTTTTAGRGTCACTGAGTGAGTGTGTGCGCATATCAAAACACACACACAGAGGCATCATACGCATCTGCACACACTAACAAACAAACAAAAAGACTCCGAAGTGGGAAAAATAGAAACAAGATGTTGCCTGCTACTAAACTCAGACTAGAGTACATTTCTGGGTCACAATGCTCCTTGGTAAGTATGTCTCTCCAGATCAGTGTCACGGTTTCTACACCTGTCAGTCTCTATCTTCTAAACCTGGAAAAGAAATAACCTGAGCAGGTCTGCTAAGCTTCACAAAGCACTGGAAACGGAGTAAGAGTTGACCCACTGTCTTTCTGTATCTCAGAAATGGTATTTTTCTTCATTTGGGTACCTTTTCAACCTTTCTTTGAAAACACTATGCAGAAATATTTTACAATTAAATGATATTTAAATAAGCATACTAAACAGGCAAAATCAGATCATAGCATTAATCCACATTTGTTCCAAGCAMTTAAAAAGAAGTAGCTGTATCTTTGTTAAAATATAATCATCAAATCCTTTTTTTATTTGCAGATACAACAAAACTTTGTAGTGTACYCATCTAAGGCTGAAAAACACTGCACCAGATCCCTATAGTAACAACAATCCCATTCCTTAAGAGTCAAAAAGATGTGTGTGTATTTACTGATAGTATCAATTTTGGCTCATTCCCTAGACAAATTCATGACACCAAATTATACAYGAAATTTGCAAAATAGGCACTACAGTGGATATAGTACAGCTTAAGAATCCAGCCCTGAAATTACTCTGAGCATAAAAACAYGAGATGCTAGACATAGCTGTAATTCAGAAGATTCAATGGAAGTCATGCTTTAATTATGTCCGATTCTCCATTTCAAAAGAAAACCATGCATATGCAGCTTTTTAAAATTAAAACCATATTAAAGTGTGGAGAAAGCCCACTTGAAGCAATTAGAGGACTTGGACTTCAGCAGTAAGAAGTTGCAGGTCATTATGAGTCACTGCCATCATTCAATTTCCTCAAGATGAAAAACAGAAATAGAGCAGATGGAGGAAACAACCAGACCAAGCAAGAAGCAGAGCGTGACTCAGTAAATATAACCCAGAGGTAATTCATTGGAACTCGTTATCTGGTATAAACTGCTTTGTGCTGCCTCTCCCAATATAGGAACTGTTTTCCCTTCTCCTCCTCTATCCACAACTTTATAAAGGCTTTGGTTTTTCCAGGGAATGCTTAATTTAACCACTTAATCATCTTTCTATTCCATAAGAAAGAAACAAGAAAGTTAAAGGACAGAATCCAATAGTTGTAATTTTCTTACTGGAATTTTTAATTTCCTCCACAAGTCAAAAAAATTCATAGGATAAAAGAAAAAGAAAAACAGAAGAGGAAAATGCTATATTTGAGATATATATTCAAACTGCAAAGAGAATCTCTTTCACACAAAACTCTTTCCATGCCAAATTCCAATCAAAATAAGGAACAGTCCCAAGAATCATTAACATCTGCAAGATTTTAAAACCTAATCACTATATTTTCARTTCAAATTAATCTATTTAGAAAAAAAAATTATCTTCAGTTCTATACCATTAAACTGATGTCCATGGGAAAAATAGCTCCAAATATTAATGCTTTTTCAGAGTCTTCAATCTGTAGTGTGTCACAAAATTTCTAAGTCCCAAAATATCCTGTCCTAAAAGGGCACCAATCAGCCCAGCAATTGCACTTTGAGCCACCTCAATGGATTCATGATTCTGAAATGGAATTTTAAATGAAGGATTACAAATATAGACTATCAGAAAGAAGCTTTGCAGAATGTATTGTGCTTCAGGTGAAAAGAAAATTGCATTTCACACTGATCTCTTCTGGTTCTTAACTCTTTCAAGGGGCATATACACCCAGTGCTGTTTTTTTCCTCACTTGCGCTCAGTTCACAAGTTTAACRATGGACTTACGCAGTTTTGCCCTCACTATCCTGTTTGGTGGCATTGGCTCCCTTTTTACTCAGCAATGAAGCCACCTTCTCAGGGTCGCCATTCTCCACCGCCTGCAGCAGCCGATCATCATTCTTATTCCACTCATTAGTCTGGAGTAAGAGAAAAAGAAGAAATAAACATTAGTACCAGCACTA
Organism: Rhea americana; assembly: GCF_003343005.1. Taxonomy (NCBI): domain Eukaryota; kingdom Metazoa; phylum Chordata; class Aves; order Rheiformes; family Rheidae; genus Rhea; species Rhea americana. The sequence goes on along the minus strand of NW_028185372.1, from coordinate 1,473,911 downwards.
TGTCCAGGCTTCCCTGAATGATCCTCCCACACACACTCCTCAGTAATCTAAAACAAAAACCCAACCCAAAGATACGGCACCGTGAAAGTAACTTGCAACCTGTGTAGCGCAGGCTCCCACGGACGCGAGGGCTGAAGCCAGGACCTAAGCCACTGGCAGGCGATGAGGTCTAGTATGGAAACTCATTTTGTAGAACAGTAGTGCAGAACTATGTCTACTTGCTTTTATTGCGATTAAACAAGTTCTCCTTCATTCGTCTAGTCCTGTTTCCTATTATGGAGCTGTACTGGCCCCATGAGACCATCATATACATCATGTGCATAGGCAATGAGCTGTCTCTGCTGGTTCACACCCCACCCTACTAACACAGGCTGGCCAAAACTTTCCATGTTYAAGGCTTTCCCCAACAGACGCTTCATAAGAGACTAGCAAGTTCAGAGACTGCCTTTCCCACACCGATGAGTTTTACTAAGCTTTTATTTCCCTGCCATATTTACGACAAACAAATCAACCCATCAATAGATAGCACACTCCAAGCACTGCTCAAAGCAAAAGATGACCAACCACCCTACGCTCAAGCTTTTCTCAGCATAATCCACTGATYTGTTTTGCTCATCTTTGCCAGCTGGATGAGTGAAAGGATACTTATGTCTACTGCGGTGATTCCCCTCTTCCCTAATGTACTTTCAGGACCTGGCCTATTCCTTCTACCAGACCACCAAATTGAATCTAACAAGAGAGGGGAATGTCTCTCTATCCTGTAAGATTACAAGAAAAAAAAACAACCTTCTGGAAAAGGAGTGAAAGTTGTATCCATGCCTTCTTGCCTGAACTGACAAGAGTGCAATCTTCCGAAGAGCATCTGGTTTGCATGGAATTAAAAACCGCATTTGGATTAGCGCTACACCCTGCCATACTCAGGAGTGTATCTTCAACAGATTACAGCTTTCTCTTTGACATCAGTCTGCTCATCTCCAGCATGACTGCCTATTTGTCAGCACTAGATTTCTGCCAACTTTGGAAAGGACTGAATTCATATTAATATGTCCTTGAGAAACGTTCAGGTGAACCTCTCTGTCCTGAATGCTCTGCACAGAGATCTTTCGCCCCGAGCTGAACACAAAACCTGATGTTTCTCCTTGTGGACTGCTGTGGAAAAGAGAACATGAGGTGTGTGCTGTTATGAATTAACTCCACAGGCTGTGCACACCCTGAAAWACGGGACAGGGGAAAACTGTTACGTGTTAGCGGCAGTTTAAAAACCAAAACACAAAACCCTCAGGGAGAGRGTGCCGTCGGGGCAGGAGAGGAGGCACGAGCTGAAGGAACGCCACCTGGAACGAGGAGGTCTGGATGGCAGCTCCGGCACAGGAAGGGGCACGCAGAAGACGAAAAGAGTGATTGCAGTCTGCTCGGCAAGTGCCATGACTGGTGGGTAAATGCACATCCAGCAAGTTATATTCTTTATTCTTATAAAGCAGTGGAATAAACTGCTGTAGACTCTAGAGYATTAGTTACATCAGCAAAAAATGATGTTTCTCTTAGCAATATTTAGACTCCATGGCAATGAGTGCCCTGCCAAGCAGCAGTCTCCACCTAATATGAAACTTGTTGCATATTCYTGGTTTGGGGAATTTTGTGCTTTTAAAGGGGAGTCTATTATTAAAAACAGATGTTAAAAAATGCATCTTACTTGTAAATAAAATCCTTTAAAATTAACACAGCTTTTGATAGCATATTACCCCTTTTCTTTTGGAGTTTATCCTGTTTTTATTCACCATTCATGCAAGAAAAAGATATTTAAACACAGGCTATTTGATAAACCAACCTTACCCACAAATTACCAAGATGACTGCAAAGCATTGGCAGCATCTACCTCCTGCACTTTTTTTTTTAAACCTTAGAAAGGGAAGCGGGAGGCTGCAAGTAATATGATATTCTACACACACACTTCTAACAAAACGCTAACCTGTACTTCAAAAAAGAAACACAAGAACACCTAATTTAAGATCTTCTAATGACCTGAAATAACCCGTTCTACTTTCAAAACATGAAACAGAATAAGCTACAGGAAAACACTAAGATTAAGGCTTATTGAAAAACCCTGGCAGAATGGATTTCAGCACAGCTATAAGAGCATTCAGCTTTATAGTATAAGCATAGCTTAGTCCTCTAGGAGCAGCTGCATAAATATTTAATATTCAGCTATTAAACTGAAAAATTGGTGGTATATATTCCAATAATCCATTTAGCWGTATGCAAACAAGCACACCAATGCCAATCTCCAAATTTCAGAAAGAACCAAGATCAAYAGCCCATCTCCCCTTGCAGGGGTTGCTGTGATAACCCCCACCCTATCCATAATTACACTGATAATAAACATCCCAGACCCAAGAAAAAACAACACAGCTGGGTCTCAAATTATACCTCAGTATTTACCAAGCATGGAAGCTGTACCTGGGAGATTTACAGATACTGAACGGGGGAAGCCTGGAGTGCTCTGAAGATGGTTTTTTACATTGCTGAATGACGCCATGTTTTTGGTAACAGTAAAACACGCTGGTATATGTCTTGAAAGAAATTCATTTAATCTTTAATGTGGTTTTCAACCATACTTTTCCTCGTAACAAAAATACATGTTCATGCAYACACAGCTGCACTAAGATTTAACACTGCATCATTTCAACAACTGCTTCCTGTTCATCAGTTAAACAGTCCCAACCTCGGACAAGYGGTAACTAATGCAGTTTCTCACTTGGGCCCTGAAAATACTCAGTTCCCTCAGATTCATCACAATGTCAAGAAAAGGCTATCAGTGTACTTTTCCTTATTTTTCATGCAAAGCTGGTAAATACCTCTTCCCTCTCAGAGAAGGCTGAAGGTGAGAATAGGAAGCTCTACATTTGGYAATCATTTCAGAGCCCCGTTTTCAGGGTGCTCGTCCTAGTAGCTAATTAGTGTTGTTTCTTCTAAGCACTTACTCAGAATTGCTAAAGGAACGAATAATTTCATAGAGACTGCCACACACCTGATCAGCTAACATTAGTTCTTCCAATTGTGTATTTTCAGATTTCCTCTTAGTGATGCTGTAAAACCTTTAACATGACTGTACCAGCTCTTGTCTTTTGCTCTCGGAAAACAAAGGACATGTGTCCCTTCATCACTCTGTAGCAGAAATGTGCTCATTTATAAATTAAAATAGCTTTATTCTATACAAGAAGCTTAAAAGCCAATATATCGTATTACTCAAATAAAAATTACATCTTTGTATTAAAGCAATGACAATTCTGTTCTAGAGCAGCACTAAAGATGTTATTATTGTAGATGAAAGGATAATTTTATATCCAAGCTGCTTCACGATTATACACATTTAACTACAAGGCAAGTTACATAAATTTGTTTACAAATCTCGTATCTTACTTGCAAAATGCAATGAGGGATACATCTGTATCCTGCAATCAGCTTGTCCACACAGCAAATACAATTATGTAGATATCARCTGTTGCTGAAGTATTCCTCTGCCACTACTGAACTGTTTTTATTCCTCTGCTGCGTTCCAGTCAGCAGCATCATACAACACATTCCAGAAGTTAAAGATACAGCAAATAAATAAATAAATGGAATGCCATGGGCTCTCAAAAACACCCATTCCAAGGGGATATTGTAACCTTATTACCCATCATCTTCATGAAAAAAAAACAGAAGAAAATAGAATCCATACGACACCCAAAAAGTCACTGTACCCAGAAGCTGGCAAGGGAGCTGGAGACACTTAGTGGGCTTTCGCACCGTCTCTTGTAATTAACACCCGCAGAGCTACTGGTCCCAGAGCAGATCAGAAAACACAAATCTCTGAGCAAAGGCAGTGACTGTTGCATTACATACAAATTCTCAATCTATTTCAATATTAGCCCATCTGRTTTTGATCCCCTAAGTCACACCTARTATCAAGTATCTGCTGAAAACTCAACAGTCAGCTTCTGCTGTGATGGTAGAAAACGCAGGTGCTCCCAGCCCTGGCTAAGCCTGCTCATTTAGCGCATCATCTGAGCCTGGAAGAAACAGCACATGTGTTAAGGAGTTATCCTCCTTTCCCCTGCCCCCAAAACCAAGTCCCTCTCCACTTCTGCGGGCCACGTGCCAACYAGCTGACGTCCAAGCTAGTGACATTCTGCAATGACAGTGGTTTGTGAACACATGCAAAACTCAGCTGATGAAACACAGGTTTTGGTGTAATAAAGGAGAATTGGCATTCTACAGAGTCTCTCTTCGCATCAATTTTTAACCCACCCCCCCCCAAAAAAAAAAAGAAAAGAAAAAGAGTATCCTGTATAGTTGAAGCCTTGATACTTAAAGGTAAAGGGCATTACTTATCAGAAGAGAAAGTAATACTCATCAGAATGCTGATACAGTCTGATGGAAGCTTAACATCCCTCTCAAACATTGTCTTTAGCCTTAATTTTCAYTCTTCAGATGCAGAAGCGCACTGTATGGCATTGGTCAGAAGCACCTCTCCAGTAACCATTAAGTGTTTTCCAGGCTTAAACATGTAAGAATCCGACAAAAGGGATCAGGGAGGAGACTGTGGAGCTGTGGGTGGAAAGCCACCCCTGTGGGAGGCACTGTCGGACAGAGGTTAACAGACTGAGGCAGCGGACAGGAGAGAGGTGACTGACTCAATCCACACCGCTGGTCACAAAAAAGGGCACGACGCTCGAAAAAAGGGCACGACGCTCGAGCCCGAAGCAGAGCTCTTGCAACACCCTCCACGTGCACGGTCAGGATGGGTGGGACCTTCACCCACGCAGCAGAGACATCCTTCAGGAGCACTTACCGACAGCAACTGCACTCACASCTTTCGACTGAGTGCTTCCTCTAAACGCAGATTATTTCCTCCACAAATCTATAGGTGACCATATGGCTCTGAGATACTAATTAAATAGTTACTATATCTGCAGCTGAAACTGTCCATCAAAAAATGCTTTATTATTGAGATCATGCAAGCATGTGAAGCTGAAAAATTGTTTYGCAGTTCAAAGAAAACATTGCTCAAAACAGTTGATTCAAGTTTTAACTATGAGAAAAGCTTTTGGTATGAAGGTTTCTCTGTCACAAATGGAATTATTTTTCTGTTCAGAGGAAAAGTTCAAGAATTAAAAAAAAGATTTTTACTAAAGCCTTTGAGGCTCCCACTTTTCTTTCTTCTTCTTTTCTTTTTTTTTTTTTTTAATCATCACCACTACCACAYCAGGATRTTAAACTCAGTTGTCTTGATATTACCTGTGTATGTCACAGGAGAAATGACAACACACATCAGGAGAAGGTAATACTTCTCCTGAGCACTGGCATGCAGTGTCTTCCACGCACAAAGACCTGAACAAACATTAACCGGACAACTGTCTTTCTTTATCTTTGGCATGCAGCCTACAGGCGATGATTTACGTGACCTTGTATTGTTGCAAATACTGGAGACAGATTACGTTATCTCATCTGAAATCAGAACTGCAGGGAAGCTGAGTAGCAAATTGAAATTCCTGACAATTTCAAACTCAGCAGCTCGCTGTCTGAAAAGGAAAGGAATACTTACAGGCTGGCCTCAAACAATCGCATGGCAAAGACACTGCACGTCACTGCATCACAAGGTCATCCACAAAAGTCCACATGTGCTGGACTTCCCAAGAGAGTCTTAAAAACAACAACAGTCCTATTATAGGGAATGCAGTCACTAGAGGAAATGTCCCTCAAAGTTAAAACAACAGAGGAGAGCCTTTCTCTAAAGAAAATAGCTTATCTGAAAACATTATAGTCCAGGAGTCAGTGATAAGTGTGGAAGTAGCCTATACCTTTCCCAGACCTCCAGCCCCAAAATTAGCGACCGAGTTTGCCAACGGCAAACCRGAGAGGCAGGGGCAGAAAGCTTTTCTGCAGAGGGGCAAGATGCCGTTAGGCTTACCAGCAACTCCTGACCCAGTCTGCGGCTGCAGCTCCCAGGACATTCAGCACTTAGTGGATGCCAGAAGCTGCTGCTGCCTTTGGGGCCCCTTTCCATTTCTGGGGCTCCAGCCCTTTCCGTACCACTCAAAACCCGCCCGTGGGCCACATATGGCACCAGTGCCACTGCACGCTGACCTCTGCTGCACTCTGCACACCACTTAACGCGGCATCCTGAACGTCATGCCGCAAGGTGCTGCGTTCATTAACCTCACCGCAGGGAAGGTCCTGACCTCTAGTTAACGAGTTGTCAAAAAAAGGTAAGTGTGACAGCAGCTTTGGAAGTAATTCATAATGACACTATCTATACATCACTGTCTAATTGCTACACCAGAAATGGCCTTTTCCAGCTTCACTTGGCCACCTATGTTCCCACTTTTAAGTGACTGATGGCTAATACTTAATATTTRCATAAACAGCCAAAGCATTTACTGTTCACAGCATTTCTTTAAAGGCGRAAACAGGAGTGGCAAAACAAGTTATTTGTAGACCTCTTAACAGCCCCAAATGTCAATCCACTGTCTTTCTCCTGCTTCTCGTGCTACCTGTGCCAAGTCGGGGGGAACCGTCTACGCAAAGCGTGAGGTCTGTCTGATGCTGGAGACTGCATTTGTGTCAGACCAGGAATTCCACATGAAGAGCAGATAAAACCACCGTGAAGAAGGCAGGAAACAGCCTGTGCTGGAGTGAACGAACAAGGGACGGTGACAAAAGGCTAGCAGTAGATTGTCAGTAAACCTTGATAATTACCCATTCATTGGGCTTCTGTGGATAAAGAAGTGATTATTATCCAAGCAAACCATTTTTTCCTGCTGAACCCCAGAATAATACAGCTGAACAGCAAGTCACTCAGCAGGGCACTTCTGTCTGCCAGTGACATTGCCTGGAAGGTCTCCTGACCAAGGGGCCTGCAAGCTATGAAAAGAAAGAGTCTTTGACGAGCACAGAAGGGGAAAGACGACCAGACTGAAACTGCCACCTGAGACAGCAAGTTCTTGGAAGGAAAAAAAAAAAAAAAAGTTGCAGGGAAAACTGAGAGCAGTCTTTGCTTAAATAATGACTGGAATTTGTAGCAGACTGAGCTGAACACCCAAGAGGGCAATGAAAATAGGAAAAAATGCATTTAAGAGCTTGCTGTTTCGCTGAGATATTTATGTTTCTTGTTAGTAAAGTACAATTATTTTCTTGACAAATCTGGGTTTGCTTTAACAATTTTGGTTGGGCTTTAAATGCAAAGGAGCCATAAGGTCAGGGCGTCAGGAATCCACACAGTTAATAGAGGGGGGATCAGTAGCCTATTCATAATTTGGCATAGAATTTTATTTCTATGAAGGAATAAGAAATAAGGGAAAAGGCTGAGGTCAGAAAGTCTCCAAGGGAGGCCAAGAGGTCCACCCAGACCAAGGAAAATGGTCAGGCCGCAACTAGTGAGCTTACAGTCACACGGTGGAGTTCTACCAACATTGTGAGACACAACTAACAAATGCTTCTCGTTTCACTTCCCAGGAAAACCCACGATGCAGTTTTGTTTCTGATGCTACTTTTTAGCCTTGCTTCAAGATAAAGGAAATCAATTTCTGCATTTGAGGAACAGCAAGATTTCTTGTTAACATCAGGAAGTATTGCATCTAGATACTTCAGGGCTATTTTCTTTTAAGCAATTACTGCTGTTTTCAAGTAACCGATTTACTTCCAGTGGAGATGAAGGAAAGCGGTGAGCATGAAGCTCACCACATGCTAAGCATTAGAACAAAACAGGAAAAATGAACAAAAAAGGAAAAACTACATCAAATCATTAGTAACATGCAGCATTGGCAATATGTCAAACCGCTGCCCATTGTTTATCACCTCACACATCACCAATACCAAAACTGGAGATTTATCTTTACTTGAAGATAGATACTTAATAGATGTAGGGATAACCACACCACAGGCAACTGATTATTCTCAATAAGAGACAAGAAAGTAAAGTCAACAATTAATTGAGTATATTTGTATAAATGAAACAATGGCTTATTTTAACATAGAAAAAAAAAAAAAAAAAAAAACCCACAGGGGATTTTTTAATACTTAAAAAAAAATTCTTATCAATCCTCTTTAAAGTGATCATCTGCCATTGCTCTGCTTTTTCTCATTGTTCTAAGGAGTTGAACTATAGTGAATATGCTCTCAGTTGATTGCTTCTCTCATCTTGAAATTACTCAGTAGGTGTTATCAAAACCAAAATACACCTAGTAAACTGCAGTCTACTGCTGGACACATGGCAGTTCTTTCCTTCAAAAATCAAGGGGGTATCAGAATACAAACTTAAATTAAAAACAAACAACAACAAATTCCCTTAGCAATAGTGATCCAAAGAACATCTAGAATCCTTATTTCTAATTTATTAAAAAGAATATAATTAAGAAGCTTATCTTCAGCATTAGAAGACTGGAAAAGAACTGCTTTCCAATAAAGTTTTAAGGTTTAAGAACCACTGAATCAGAAGATTTTAGCTATGCATCAAGGACAAACTGTTACTCACATAAAGGACATTTAGCCTTTCAGGTCCTCAGGATTTCTGGTACACAGATGCTTTATGTTCAGTTGGGGGAAAAAAAAAGGAAATCAGGAGATGTAAAGTGAAATGGACTGCATAATCCAACCTCACCTTTTATCTAGTAAGTATTTTTTAGTGAAAAGCAGGCTGTAAGATACAGGGAAACTGCCAACTCTGCAAGCAAATTCTGTTTGTTCGGCTCTTGTGTCGATTGTCTTGCACCCTGCAATACGGCGTTGGAGACAATAGTCTCTGAGAGCAGCTTGTGCCCTAATGACCAGGGAACAGGTCTGAGCTCCTTGGTCAGCCTGTTGGCTTTATGTTTGCAATGTTATACACACACCACTTCCCTGCAGAACTTTCTTATTTGCTGATGTGACTATCTGAGCTTACTCTGTCTAGTCAGATCTTCAGTAACACCCTCCGGTTTCTGCTGATCAGTAAATTAAGCCAGAGACCATCAGTGCTTGATGGATCTTCCTGCTTCCAGATGAGCAAATGAATGTTGTCCTGTCCTGCAGGAACCCACTTACATCCAACATTAGCTCAGTTACGAGGACTGGCACTTTCTACACTTATAGCTCCATCTTTCCTGCTGCCTCATGCTGCAACTTCTCAGCCATTGCACATTTTCCCATTTCTGCACAGTAAACTTGTTTTTCATTAGTTTTGGAGCAGTTGCACTTTTTTTGTTGTTATTCTGTAAAGGCAAAAAGACACAAAGGCTAAATATGAATTCTACAGATAAGAAATCTTCAGTACCAAACAGAACTGCACACAGTTCTGAATCAGACCAACTGATCACTGACACTGCTGCTTCAAGATGTATTGATAAGGTACCAGCCAGCATGGTACTTTACATTACAAATATCCACATGATACCATAGCCAACATACTGAAAGCTGTTGGGGGCAAGAGGGAGCATTCCTACTAACAGAGACTGAAGCGGATTACTTGACAAAATTCTACCATCTTATTATTTCCCAAAATACTCAAAAAGCTTATTTAGTTATTTCTAAAACCACTTCAAATTATTTTTTATACCTACTAGATTATCATGGTAGGAAGAAATCCAATTTCAAAATTTATAACAAAAAAATCTATATTAAAATCTCAAAACTATTCAGAGTAGGAAAATAGTCTATTTATAGTGGAAATAGGCATTCTTGTAAAGAACATATCCACTGTTACTGGGGTATAGCCTTCTATTCTGAAACCCATGAGATAGCCAAACAAAACACACTGCGTACAAAGAGACAAAACCCTTTTCCAAGAAATGGTTTTGTTTGGAGTCTTTAAGAGCTCAACTCAATCTCTAAAAGCACTTCAAGACTGCAAAAGAAGGCAAAATAAGCTCCACTATGTCTGATCTTTGTGAGGCCACTGACAGATGTTTGTGCCATGAATTATAACCGCTGGATCTAATACTTGTCAGTCTCCAAATCAAATATTATAGCTTGGCTAAGCCTAGCTTGCTATTTTAAATTCCATTGGTGCAATGAAAGATAACTTAAGTGTCATATGAAAGCTACACCTAAGATACATTCCTAGTAGGACTAAAGAAATTTGGAGAAAAAACAGTTGTTTTGCACAAAAATAAAATTCCCTTCAGCAGCTAGGGAAGAGTGCATGAGATTTTTCAACACCACATCTTCCCACATTATTTATCCTCCACATCACATGCACTGAGAATCAGACAAGCCTGTGTGTCAGACTTGCCGTATGTGGTAGATCAACAGCCCAACACAGCAGGCTTCACATAAAAGTAGAGAAAGGGCAACTGAGCACCCACCCTGGCTCCTTCCCTTGGGCCCACATCCTTCTCAGTCACGGAAGGAACTTCACTCCTCTCCAGGGATGAACCGTGACACTCATTACGTAGACTCTCCATCTAGCAGGCACAGATGGCCTCGTGCTTTTGTGTGATCAGGGCCACAGCTGGTACCCCATCCTCCAGGCAGCCTGCAGAAACTCAGCTATTTGCCCCAAGATAGTGGCGAGGTTCAACTCCTTCCTGTTTGAACAGTGACTGAGCTATCTGCCTCCTGGCACAATCACCCTAGCTCTATACTGACCAGTCTAGACATTAGGAACCCTGCTGTTCTTATCTGTGTGTATGTGTGTGTGTATATGTGTGTGTATATATATATATACACATACACATGTGTGCGTGCGTGCGCGTGTATATATATACATACACACATATATATAATATACACGCGCGCACACACACACGTATATATACATATATATATATATATATATATTCCTTACCAACATGTGAGTTGCTAGAGTGTTAAGTGCCATCACTGCAGTGCTGTTGCCCATTTGGATCTCCTGCACCTTGCCAATACGCTAGGATTATTCACATAACTTGAGAGAAGATACCCCTCACACACTTTTTGTTGTTGTTGTTGTTGTTGCTTTTTTTTTTTTTTTAATAATCCACTTGGCTCCTTTCAATTGCTCCTCAAGATCATCAAGATACTTTTCACTTATCAGTGATGAGTGCTACCAATGGCTTCGGCATCTCGTCTTGTTCTCCCTCTGTGAGGGGTGTTGCTGCTACTACGCTGAGAGATCCTCCTTAGGATTCCGACTTCTTCACAAGACCCATGCACAGTTTCTATAATAARAGAGTTTAGCAGCTAAACAACACTAAGCAATTTGCACCTTCCCAGTACAAAGTCGCTGCTAATTAAAAAGTGACAACGAAAAGATACAGAGAGCACAAAATCCTGAAGGGCAGCACAGAGCCCAGAGTCTGTTTGGGGACAGAGCACACAACCCCAAGTAAAGTGGTCCTGTTGTGCTACCAACCGCTTTCTTGCCATCAAAAATAATCCTGTTTCAGCCACAACCTCTTTGTTATAGCCTATGGTGAGGCTAACATGAGAGAGAAATAATGTAATTCAGATGATAATGTAAAACTTAGAGAACATTTATCCAAAACACACTCTTTCCCTTTGATGCTTACAAGCAGAGAGACCGGACAAATATTCCTAGATATTTGCTCCCTACAATGCCTGTTTACTCTACACACTTTTCCAAGACTGATAGTGTACGCTGTGGCAACACKGGATTACGGAGTGCATCTAATGCAACAGCTACAAGTAACTGCTGAATTCAAACCATTCCCAGGAGCAAATGACCATTCAGTGGTTAGTTAATTCTCATCCTTTTCAAAACACGCTTTTCTTTTCAATAATTTATGTTGAGAGAGGGTGGTGGGAGGGGGAGAGGAAGGGAGAATAATGATTTGTAACAGGCATTAAGTCTTCAAGGAACAAAAGATAACCCCTAAGAGCTTTGTAGGTCATGACAAAAATGCAAAGAACTTGTATTTTTGTAATTATCTGCATTACATATCACTGGAGTTTCCTTCCATCTCATGAGATATGAAACTCAAATTAACAAACATCTTTTTGCATCCTGTAATAGCCTCTTTAACAGACTCAGTTAATAACTGAAGAGATTGTATAAATAATAAGCTGAAAATGGATAGTTTTCATTGCCAGAAACAGCAGAAGTTTTCCAAATTGTATGGGTTAAAAAAGCCAATAAATGTAATAGTCTTTTGAAGATGCTAGTATAATCCTTCCAGAACTGAAGAGAACAGATGACTCAAGCACATGGCCAAGTTCCATTAAAATTCTGTCTTGTAATCATAAAATATGATGTAATGTAGTTTCGTCCCAGCAGAAGGAAAGGCATTAGACRTATGTGACATGCACAAGCATTCCCTGGATCCATCTGGCTAGCTGTTTTAAAAAGGTATTACACAAGTAAGCAGGTTTGTTTTTTTTAAAAAAGTCTCCAAGATAAATATTCTTAAATCTTTTCTTGGAAAAGTAATGGGTATTGCTCTTAAAAACTACAATTAATGCATCAACCATTATTGTTATAAACACTGCTCAGCCAAGTATGTGCAAAGCAAACAACTTGCCTGTTACACCTTTCTGCAGGAATGCCTCTTTGAAAAAGTTGGTCTTCTCAAACTCTGAAAGCAATCTGTGGCTTATTACTACTTCACTCGTACTGAACAAGAAAAATCTGGAGGGGAAAAAAAAATTCTTAAAAGACTTATTTGCAAATCAAAGGAAGCTTCCCTTAAAAAAAATAAAATAAAGGGAAGAGGAAAGAATATATACTAACAACACTTCAGGTGGCAAAGAATATTATTTTCTGCATTATGTAAAGTTTGAGTGAAACAGAACTGCTGAGAAGGATATCAGAGCCATCAGCTCTGGCAAGTAAAATACTTTTCAGTTCATTAATTATACAAGTATGCACAACAGAAATAAAATGTTTTACCACCACTGGAATGAACAGTATTTGACATAAGCGTTCGATACAGAGTTATCAGTATGGTCCTCATTATATTTAGGGCTCCATCTAAGAAGGTATGCACAGATGTCTTAACTAAACATGCAAGGTCTAGCAGAGTTTATGAAAAACTCTGCTTTTTATTGTAAATAGTTTTAAGCCACCCACAATTCAAGTCAAGCTATCAGAAAAATGAACTGAATCCAACAAGAAAAGTAAAGAARAGAGAGAAACAGCGGAAGTTTCATTTCTCACAATGAGAAAACTAGTGAGGGATAATTACTGGGGACTAGGGTATAAAGACATTACTCCATAGCCTGCACAGAATCACCATGTTACAGACCACTCCTTTCCCTAGGGGCATACACACCTAGCCACACCAGCTTAMAGGTTCAGAGAAGATGCATAAACCAAGAACCATCTGATCAAAAGCAAGTGATCAAAAGCACAGCCAGGAAACGCATCCCAATCTCCTGACTCCCAGTGCAATCTGTATCAAATCAAAGCGTTAGGAATCAACAGGTAAAGCATAAAGAACAGAATCGACTCACTGTGCACTGTACACCAACGATTTATTCAAGTCATTCACCAACAGCTTGAATAGTGTGTGCAGCATTCATCTCTCTCATCTCTAATGCTTTAGAGCTGGAACAGGTTCAGGAAAGGGCAAGATGATCAGAAATACGGAATAGCTTCTGTAGGAAGGATGAAAAGGCTAGGATGCCTCTGCCTCAAAGACAGACAAGCTAACAGGGATATCAACTCCATAAAATCATCAGTAATACAGGGAAAGGGGTTGGGGATCAACTGTTCTATGTCTTTTCCAGTACTATGAGGGACCATCAAACGGAAGTAGTGGGACCAGGTTTGGTTCAGAACTGGTTCAGAACAAAACAGAGTCAATAGCAGACTTGAGGAACTCCTTGCCAAAGGATACAGCAGATGCAAGAAGTTTACAAGGGTTCAAGGAGGGACCGATCATGTATTAGGAGAGAGATTCATTAGAGATTTGGAAGAGATGCTTGTTCAAACCACAACAGGGTCAGGAAATGGCTTGAGCTGAAAAAGTCAGCAGCTAGGGAACTATTACAACTCAGTGCCATACATACTTGCTCTGTGCTTGCTCTCCCTGGGTATGCACTGACAGGCACTGTGAAAGCCAGAAGACTGGAAAACTAGGCTAGAGGTGCCCTCGAGCTGAACTAGTAACCATTGATCTATTCCTGACAGAAATCTGCTCAGACCCACCGCTTTTTCTGTCACAGCTCTTACTCCCTCTCCTGCTCTAGAGAAGGAAAGCCAACAGCAGACAGGCTGGCCTCTGCAGGGCCTGCTGGGCACCAGCACCAAGCCATGCTAGACCCACTGCCCTAGGGAAGAAGACAGCCACACAAGATGCCACTGCTTTTCTCCTTCAGGAATTGAGAGATGGAAAGCAAGGAAGAAAAGAAAACARTAAACCAATCAAAAAAATAAAACCCCAAAATCACGAGCCAAGAGATGAAGTACAAACTGAAGAGGAAGCTGCAGYCACACTTGCACATCAGGGACTGGATAAAAAGCTAAGGATGGAAAAACCAGCCATTCTGACAGAGGCTGAGGTCACRTCTTGACCGCAAAAACTTACAACATAGTGGACTATCCCTTCTTACAGAAAGCGACTAYTTTAATTATATTATACTATGCAAGTACAAAAATACTGAATTATTTGTTGAATGCACAGCCATTTTGAAAGATAAATATCCTCTTTAGACATCTAAATATGGATTTGAAAAGGAAGCTCTCAAGAACTTGGTCTGAAAGTCTGCAAAATTAACAGATGAAGCATCAATCACAAAGACATAAATTTTGTTTTATTCTTTTAAAAAACTTCATTGCACTCAAATATCAAGGACTGAAATTTGGAGAACTTCTGAGTGTATTTCACAGCAGTCTTGCAATTCTCAGAAATCAGAATCAGCAGCCTGGTAAGCTGCTTGAATGGCAAGAGACTGGCAAAGGTCAAAAAGCAAAAGTAATCTGTTACTTTACCAGAATAGGTAAAAGTGAAGATGTTGCTATTAGCAAAATATGGAAGTAATATTACCTCAGTGACTACTGCAATTATACTGAACCGGGAACAGACAAGTCTTCCATAATCTTACCACAAAGCGCTGCCATCTGCTCGAGAAAAACCAAACCGCTCCCCAGCATCTGCGAACAACCCTACGATGCCGAACGATTATCCACTGAAAACTGTTTCCTCAGGAGCGAGGAAAGTTTTGGCACACGCTCCACAACGTCACCATAAATTAAACCTCTGCGCTGCAGCTGTCCAAGGCTTTGTACTCAGTCCCTGACACAACCCGTTGCTCCAGGCTGCTCGCTGAACGCCTGCCCAGCCACTGAACTGGTTTTACTTTGTGAAACAGGGCTGTTACGCTCATGACAGGCTGGCCACCTCCTCTGCCACTTCCAGCGCAGAGCGGACATACAAACCAGCTGCACAACACCAGGGAGGGCATGAGACACCAAGCTGTAGGCTGCAGCTTCACAATTGCTGGAAGGTCACCTGCAGCCGCCACAGCGCAGCAGGAACAGCAAGGAGAACTTCATTCACTAGCTTTTCACACTGGAAATGAAGCAGCGCAGAACACGTATGATGTGGGGAAAAGAGAATTCCACTGGTCCCATTCGATTTTTCAAAATGAAAGCAACAAACATTTTGGCTAAACAACAGAATTTTGAGAATGTTACACTATTTGGAAATAAATTAGAAGTTCTGCATGAACATTGAACTTCRTGGGTAGCTAGCCACTTCCTTTGCTTTGTTGTATCTTAGAATGCGTCATTCACTTCTTTCTATGCCTATGCAAGAAGTTTTCCAAACATTTAATGTCAAACAGGAAAACTGAAGTGGAAAGTGGATGACAGCCAGTCTAACCGAGCTTTATCAACTCACTCCATACATCCTGACACACTATACAAGCTCTGAATTACTGCAAGCGCTATGACCAGTCATGCTATTTTAAGAGATGGCATATTTTGCAAATAGAAACTAGAGAATTTTAATGTGAAGTCCAAAATACAAACAACATACTGTGCTGTTTAATGATCCATATGTGGTTTATATAAGACTGCAACATGCAATAAAAGGGGCAGTAAAAAAAAATGCAATGTCAGTATATCTAGAAAAATTAGGTGCTCCAGTGTCACATTACAATTATTTTTAAGCTATCAAAAATAACTATGCTCAAGAAATATTTCTATTTAGTTTCACAAAAACCTGAAAAAAGAGCATGCAAGACTTCAGGTTTCTTGTATTCAGCTGGCTACACATGCACCTCCCACCAGAGCAAATCAATGCTGTTTTTCTGCTTGGCTGAAGGAGAAATCACTGGGGAAACGAGTACAAAAAGATTTATTCTCAACCCCAGAAGCTGAGCACTCTTCAATCCTCAGTCTCTTCCAAACCAGGGAGGTTGGGACCGAAATCTGATCCCCTTCAGAGGGGTGACAGAGCCTGCCTCACACAGATGGTCTCTAAATAAAACACAGGTTCGCAAGCAGGGAGCTAATTACTCGTGTCCAACCAAAAATAGTGCGTTTCTTGCTACTGCACCAACGCAGTCACTACCAACGCTTGTTTTAGACAGAGGTATTGAGTTACGCCAAGAAAAGCGTGGTTACCTTGGAGAGCATTCCCAGACAGCTCTGGCACAACTCACAAGATACATTTTGGTAAAATATATCTCTTTTAATCAGAGAGAGTCAGTCAACCTCTCTATGTTTGAGCAGAACACAATGACACAAAAGATAACAACCCTCAAAGCAGCACTTCTACTACCCCCAGCATAGCTAGAACTTCAACATAAGACAAAGAAGAGTAATTATGTTCAGATCCTAGTATCCATGGGAGTATTAAGACTTTACTGCAAAACTAGAGCCTGCTACACACATAGAGGCAGGCAGGCTTTTTTTTTTTTTTTTTTTTTTTTNTTTTTTTTTTTGACAGAAACTGTGCAGATAAGTAGATACTAAATACATTTATATAGGAAGGTTTCCTCCCCATGAAATGTAGCAAAAATACCAGTTATCTGCTTGGTTTCATACTTAGAATCTCTCAGGCAGACAGAGATGGAGACGGAAACCTATTTAGGGACAGATACTGGAATGAATGCTCATGTTTATTTTAAAAAGAACAGTACAGTAGGCTCATCTTGAAATTATCCCTTCTAAAGTAAGCTTTGGAAGAAAAGCATTTTTGTGTCCAAATATGATATGGAGCCCTGAACTTAAGGAAACACAAGGTCACACAAGAACCTAAAAGAGCTATGAAAAGGAGAATAACTAATCTACAGTTATGCACAGTATTCAAAAATACTTCTGTTCTATTCCTGAAGATAACAGAAAAGGGTGTCTCTTGCACCAACAGCCAAACAAGGTAAAAAATCCACTCAAAGAACAGGTGATGTACCTGATTGGTACAGTTAAAGCACATCAGCTTCATTAGCTATACACACGGTTGTAATGTGGTGTTACGGCAACCTGTTCCACAGTCAGGTTTTATCTAGACTTAATTGTATTATCTGCATTTACCCATATTCTCCACAGTTGGGTCAGCCACAGGTGATCTTCAAAAAGGTGAGAGGTAAAGATTCAATTTATTTCAAAACAYTCACTCAACACTTACTTCTTTATAAAAACAGGTAGGGGAAAAGGAAACTCCATAACCACTCAATCTGAAAACTGCCATGYACACATTCTGAAACCGCCACAAGGAGACTGAGCACAGATCTCACCCAATATTAAGCTACATGGATCCCTGCACATCTCAAAGTGACTAATCAATAAGCTGCAGTAACAAGGTCAGCAGAAGCTACAGGCTCGTCAGGACAAGGATACAATTATTTGCTTACAATTCACTGCATTGATTTTATAGCTTCCTCCTATTTCAGCATTTCTGCTGGACTGAACAGAGGACAAACACTGACCCAGATTTAAATTTTACCTTTTCTTATTGCATCTGCACAGCTCCCCTACTCATAAATCAAATCATATTAGATACTTGCACATTTTTGTTGTCTTTTTTTAAGTAAAGGAATCTTTACCCTGAGCTTCTATTGTTCAGAAGTGAATTCCAGCACAGTCAGGCTCTGGGAAAACAGCYGGCCTCACTGCATTAATTCGGAATACAGCATTCCCAAACACAACTTCTAGACCCTTTGAGGAGAGATGTGTCCCCTTTTACATTAGCATCTCATGCAGCATTATTCCCTCCTGTTTCACAATACTGCCTGAGAGCGTGCAAGAAGGCAACATGACATGCACCATCTACTGCCCTGATGCACAGGACATCATTCCAGTAACCTGTACGTCAAGGCAGAGATGCTTTTGCAAAAAATGGAAACTCCTCCTCTTGGGAGAAGCCAAGCAGTTGTTTCTAATACTGCCAAAAGCCAATCCTTTACAAAAATTTAATCTCTTCTGCAGTTATTATCTACCTATTCACCAAGCTCTCCTCTCTCTAGTTTTTGCAGTACTACATTCCAATTCATACCTTAGCAGCCAGAGAGGTGGCTGCTGTGTTGTACACTCCCTAAGCTACAGAAAGTTGTAACTAGAAGGCACCAGCCAGAACATCATATCCCATTAGGCAAACTGCTCAGCTTCTGCTTGGAACAGAGCCAATTGCGTAGTGAGCAACAGATACAGCAGAAGTTAACCAGCTCAACAACATACATACAACTTGCAGACAACATGCTTTACAAGGTGTGAAGAATTTCACAGTGTTTTCAATGGAAAACACTGATTGCAAAAGAAGCTTCACCTTCATCTAGATTGAAATATCAAAGCTAAGGAAGATAGTCAGTTATCCTTGCCCATTATACATAATTACAAATCTATTTTCAGACCTCAGATATAGGTACATTTTTCCTCTGTCTAAATACTGTAAAGTTGTACACAAAGATAAGATGGCTTTTAATCTATGAATTAAATTCCAAAAGCTCAAACTGCTATTAACTCCTTCTCAAGATAAAAATAGTTTCAAAATTCTTTCTGCTTTTAATTTCTTTAAGAATGCTCTAAAGAACACAGGGTTGGGAAACATTTCTGTTCATTGTTTCTCAGTTAACCCTCCCCTTCCTCCAACTTTCACCCCTTCGTAAAAGTTCACGTCTGTTGAAAATCAGGAGGTCTGCAACGCAGGATGGACCACTATAATTCAACACATGCTGCTTTGGTAGAGAAAAGGCATGTTTTTGGAATAGTGCTGTTACGGGTCAGGAATGTAAAGCAGAGTTCATATTTCAGATGAAAATGGGAACCAGAGCTTATTCTTGCAAGCCCAACTCAGCTCTTCAGTAATGAAGAAAAACAAAGTCTGTGCAGCAAGGTCTTTCTGGTGTACTGCATCAGGCTGTTAAGTGTACTAATGAAAAAACTGCTGAATTCTTGTGTTTTACGAAATACAGAATTGCAAAKTCCTGTTTTTACCCCAAATGCAAATTTCTGATATTTGCTTTAGAACATGGTCTCCTGCTCCTATCTCTGTACTACCCTAGATGAACCAACACGCAATCACGTGCTGTATATCATCCCAGAGAGCTTCCCAGCCTCACAAAACAACCGCACTATTGAAACACTTCAAGTAGAAGCAGTACATCTCAGATGAGATAGTATCACAACTACGTACCCGTTCCTCATAACTGCGCAGGCTGCGGTTTGATGCATTTTGCTACAAGTAGCAACACCTCCCCAGACAAGAGTGTAAAATCTCTTCACATCTAGATCCATCAACTATTTTACTTTCTATTCTGAACAATCTTTGCTTGCATTTAGATCCATGCACGTGCTTGAGAGAGAGAGCGCTTATGAAAGTTACTACATCTGTGCAAGATCAGCATCAATATCGCTGCAGTTGAGCATCTCGCTTGCTGGTTTCTTCGAGGAGGGATAGGGAGACACATGAAGGGAAGGGAAACAAGACCAGGAAGAGCTCGTTCTCACAGAAAGAGCAACTCCCAAGCTATCCAACAGAACTGTTGTCGAATCTGTTCATCCCTCACCTGTTCATCTAAGATGTAGGAATCAGCCCAACAGCCTTGCTAAAAGGGTAACATATCTTGGCTGTTCAATAGATTATAGCATCTTGTCCAGATAACAGGCATGCAGGGAAAAGCYCTGGAGGAAGCCAGCAGCTTGTTATGTCTATCTTCCACAGAGAATGTGCATGTTTTACATGTGAGCCATCTAATCTCTGCCTGTATGTTAAGCAACATCTCCTGGGACAAGCCACTGGTAATGCATTCCCCTCCCTCCCATCACCTTTGCAGCTCTGACAGGTTGGGGGAAGCAGCAGCAGCAGCCAGGACAGAGCGGACATCAGGCAGCCAGTATTCCCCACCGCCACTCAGACTGATTCGGATGTGAAGGAGTTACAGCTTCACAAGTGACAGAGCCAGTAATCTCCATCCTTRAGGGGTGAAGCAGGAACATTGTAACACAATGAAACAGGATTAGAACAGGGTATTTGATCATCATTATAACTCTTTCATTTCTTGTCCGCACCAACAGTGCAAAAATTGCAAGAATTAAGATGCAAAATTTATCATTTAAGTTCTCAAAACAATGACAGTGACTTGATATGATCATTCCCTTTGGACATATACGTGTCCATGTTCCCATGTATATGTTCCCATGAACATATACATGCAAGATATCAGGCAGAAACTGCAACATAGCAAAAGATTGGAATTTTTTATTTTACAAGAAAATATGCAGCTAGGTGCAGGTCAGAACTCAAATTATCCTTATGTTTCAGGGCCCTAGTTGTGGTTGAAGAAGCCATTGCATAAAGCACTGGAAAAAACAATCCACCCTTGATTATTCCTCAAATCACATGGGCAGCRAAATCCTTTGCTGAAATAAAGACAGCCTACAAAACAGCTATGTTAAGTAGCTTTATTTAAATTAATGTTGCAATTAACTTGTCTAGAGTTCCATCTATTTTACAGAGGAATCAGATCTCCTTGCAAGTTTATTTAGCACAGATAGAAACCACATCCCTATTTTTGAATATAAATTGTCAGTTGTAGAAACTGGTCCCAGCTGGAAGCTTTCTGCTAGCAATGCCAGCATTCATGACTAACATCAGAGAAACTTACTGCCCTTGGTGTGTTACTGCCCCTGGTACGGCTAGTTTCAGCAAGCTCAGCAATACAAGTCTTGCTCTTGAAGGTCTTGCTCTTACTCCAAAATTATTTTTAAATATTATACATCATATATTTAAACAGAAATGCATTTTTAAATAGTTTGTCTAGTGCTGTTTCTTCCCTGCCTCTGAAAATAAAAAGGTTTATGCAACTGTTCTAATGTCCTTCTGCACAGTACACTCGCTCCAAGATTTCTGCAAGCTGGGAAGCAGTCTCTAARATGAATGAGTTTGGGCAAGTTTCACTAAAACACTGGTTATGTAGACAAGAATAATACAGTGCTTCCACCACCAGCTGCAGCATGAGCTGAGCTGTTCTGTTTGATCTGTCAAATGCCAAGCAGCAAACTGCACTACCTCTTCTAGCTATCTGGARCAGCCCCAGCAGGCACGTGGGGGACACGCGAGGGAGCCGTCTCCACCTGCACGTCAGAGGTGGAGTGGAAGTGGCAGGCGCTGAAGGCCACAGAGCGGGAAGACTGCAGGTACTGTGATGCATGGAGAAGGAATACGAGACAAACTGTGGAAGGAGGGAGAACTGGACTTCGCTAGTTCTGCTGCTCACAAAGGAATGTGAAAAATCTGCCCAATTCAAGAAACACTGCAAAAACATAGCGTTTCCTTAAAAAGCTATTTTATTTTCTTAGAGCTTTTACAGAATGTGTAGTTATATTTACAACATAGATCAGGCAGACTCTTTACCAAGAAAGGAGGTTTAATTTGGGGATCAAAGACAAAAGTGTGGGAGATYGCTGAAAGAATGTATTTTGCACTTTAGCACCTACAGCAGGAACTCTCTCTCATCATCTTGCATATAAAATCAGTGATTTACCCCCTTAAAAACTCTTATTCTCTTGAGTCACTGAAGATGGAGAATTGCATGAATACTACACAGTTAATCATACTGTTTTCAACTACTGGAAATAAGATCCTCTTCCTGTCACTCTCACCAGCTGAAATTATGTTTTCTCCAGCAATTGCAGTACACGGCAGGTCTGGCAAGCTTACATACTAAAAGACTGAGACAGTTAAGCATTAAGTAGGAGAACACAAACGAATATCAGCTGCTGATTTTCTCTACCACTAGGCTTTGCTGTCAAAGAGAGAGAACACTGTAATTAACTTTGCTCATGAAATGCCATGTTCTAAAGTTGGGCCCAATTAGATGCACTGTAACTCTTGCCAGAAACAGATATTGTGCGTCTTTCATCAGCTTGGGTGACTCRAATTTATTAGTGTTTCAGGCAAGTCTCCATAATATGAATTATGTTTACCTGCTGCTCCATAAAAAAAGAGTATGGTGTTCCTTCCAGGTATGATCAGCAGTATGTGAGAGTTTATAAGAAAGAAACGAGGCTTTCATTTTGGCATGAAACTTTACCAGAGGAAAATCCCTCAAAACTGCAAGGGCAAGGAGACGCAGTAAGAATAACAGCACTAAGCGTAGCAGGATCTTGGGCCAGTACTAGCTTTCTGCAGTACAAGCACATAATAAGCTTGTGGGAAACAGCAAAGGGTTACAGAAGCAGGGAACAAGGCATAGCTTAGTAACGCTGCTCTGCATTACAGCAGCAGCAACTCAAATCCATGGGTAAGCACAGCGCCTCCAGGGCGGTGTGGGAAAGGCACATGGTGGAACACCAAAAACACCCCCAGACCTTCTCCAGGGCAGTGGTGCCCCAGGCTGATGGTAGTTGCCTCTCCCAAGTCAGTGTCTTCAGAAATTAGTTTAGCTTGAAACACTTCAGAATTCCACCYACTAAACACCAAACAAGGTATAGAACGTGGATAATATTTACATCAACTGCAARCTCCTGTTTCCCCATTTTAAACAAAACTCAGGCTCCATGTTGACAGATACACTTCTTTTCCTTTGGCTTTTCTTCTTCTTTGTTTGTTTGCTTTGCTTCCAACTAAGGAACCTTTTGCCAGGGCTCAGCAATGACAAACAGTCTCAAACATCCCAACCCTCTCTTCCCAAATAAAAAGGAATAAATAAATAAATAGCTGAAATGACCTCCCCACCTCTGCAGGAGGCGAGCAATTCTAAAGATCCAGTTAAGGAAGGTCTCAAATGCAGATTTTGCCAGAGTAGTCCTGAAGTGAGAAGAGAAACTGTAGGCTGTCTCCTCTTTTAACATCTTCCCCTACCAAATCAGCCCAGGAAGAAGCAAAGCAGAAGGGAACTGCAGAGGCAGGGAGAGACGACACGCAAGTTCTATCATTTTGAGAATCTTCCTATACACCTCAAAGTTGCATCAAATCACAAAAATTTGATAAGGATTAATTGCATGGAAAACTGTCTAGTATTACTATGAGTGTCCGAGACACTTGAAAAGATCCTGTAATTTCATTATTAGGCCCTGCCCAGAGGCCTAATGAGTTACAGTATTGAACCACCAAGGTTTTGATGTCATGCAGCAAGCATTCAGTCCTAATTGTAGATTCTTAGCATATTACATGCCTTCCACCCAACCATTCAATGTTAATTATTGTTATAGGTGTTGGATTTCATAACCAGAGCTCCTAGTTCTTTTTAGTAATTACTGTTGTGTAAATATTTCTGACTTCTGTAAACA
Source organism: Rhea americana (assembly GCF_003343005.1). NCBI lineage: Eukaryota > Metazoa > Chordata > Aves > Rheiformes > Rheidae > Rhea > Rhea americana. The sequence continues at coordinate 1,450,282 of NW_028185372.1, read as the reverse complement.
CTGTTACAAGAGATCATCTAAGCAAGCAGTCAGCAAAGCTGCTGAACTCTGGAAAATCAAATCATTGTGCTCAACAGCCATATAAGAAATTATGACTGTGTCTTCTGAATAAGACAGGAGCCAACTATTAGTAAGTTTAAACTCCTAAAAGTGTCCCAACACTACTTACTCAGCTTATCTAGTTTTGTCATACTTTGGACAGCTTGCATCGACATCCAAGTTTGAAAAAGTACAGGATAATGTCTAATGTGACTATTTAAGGATATTTTAAGATAAGCAGTAGGTTGGTTTTGGACCTTACATTTATGTGTATGTGTTTGAAATGACTCATGAAGAGAGAAGACTATAAAAATACACACACACAACACACACTCACTCTGTGAAAGAATTTCGTACATTGCTACTGGAGTCCTGCAAGCTCTGCATGGCAATGTTTTGGGAAAGGCAGTGAGTATCTGCAGGGCTTGCTACATTAGCAGGGCAAGAGGTACAATTATCGCTTCTACCACTAATAAACAGCCACATTGGCTATGAGGAGATTTATGAGCTTTTAGACCAGAAGCCAGGTGTTAAAGACAGTGTTCATTACACCAGTTCAAAGCCTCAAAAAGAGACGTCTTCCTCTAGCAAGTGAGCTTCCCATCACAGTGAGGGACTTAATCTTGCATTTGCCTATATTCATTGCTGAGGTTTAAGTTGCAYAGAGGTCACTGCATGTCCAGAAAGGAAGCAGTTTCCCTGCAGCTCTTCGGAATGGTTACATCCAATATCTCTTTTCTACAAGGAGATGTTTCCTTGTGTATCATAACTGGATACTCAAGACAATAAACAAAGCCAGCAAGGAGATATAAATGTAGCCTTAAATATCTCAATGAATATACTGTAGAGAAATACTTCATTAAGAAAACTTACATATGTACACACACACACGTATGTACACACATACAGAGCTCGTAAATGCAAGGATTTGTCAAATATTTAAGTGTTTTTTTTTTTTCAATTTGCTAGACTTTCTTTTTCCTTTGATTGATCGGTCAGAATGTTTTGAAAAAACAGTCTAGAAACAAAAAATTGAAATTTAGGGAGAAGTGAACAAATGGGGCTTGCACTGCACAAATCCAAAGTGCAAAAAGAATAGTGGCAATAACTGGGAATTACTATGAATACTCTCATTTCATTAAACTATCACTATTTCTTCTGCAAGTAAGATAACACTCCCAACAGGTCCCATGCGCACACCAACATTTCCATTTCCCTTCTCTAGGCCTGTATACAGCCATATTTCAAATCCTCTCAGCTTTCTTCTTAAAATTTCAGGCAAAGAATCTTGGATGATGCAAGTTAAGAATACTTCAAAACCTCCCCTGTTCTCAGCCCAGAAATGCTTACAGCAGCTGAAGCAGTCAAAGTGAAAGAAGGCTGTTTGAAAAAAGACAAGGGAGTTGGTTTAAAGGAATGCCAAGAAGCCCCTATTCCCTAACCATTTCCTGTCCACCCTTGTAGAGTGTAATATAGCTCTAAAAAAAATATATCCGACCTCACTCTTTTCAACTCCATTAAAAAAAAGTTAAATGCAATTTAAATATCAGATTGCACATTCATAAAAATAGAGGTTATACATATTATTGCCTTTGTCTCCAACTGAGTTTTTTTTTTTTTTTTTTTTTTTTAATGAGAGCTTTGATTTTCCCTGGGAGACAAGGTCACCAGACTAGGGCATTTCCTGTCTGCAGCAATGCCGTGTGCTTATGCAGACATGAGTCTTTTGACAAACAACTGATTTATTTCAAAGAAGGGTCATTATAATCACGGCATACAGCAAGACCACATTCTTTCCTACTTGTTTTGCTTAATCACTATGGATTACTCAAACATACTTGAAAAAAGGATGCATTTCAGCTGTGTGTGAAAACTGACAATTCATCCAAAATCCCACACACGCTGAGAAGAGAGGAAGAGGCGCATTTTAGGCCAGACTGATCATGCAGTGATGAAAATTGTGAGCAAACCTACTGAAAACAACCAAGCTAGTAACATGTTAATAAAAGATCTGATTCTACAAGATCCTGAGTACCTTCCCACCAGAAACAAAGATCCTCTACCTTACATAAAAGGTCACCAAAGGAGCCTATCATCAGGGCCATTTATGGCTTGTACGTTTTAAATCACCCTTCTGTATCTTGCCGATGGAAGTGCCCATCCAAACCTCCTCATACAGTCCTACCACACACACACACACACATCTGGGACACACTCAAAGCTCCACGCAAGAAAGGTCATCTTCAGCAGCATGCAACAGCAGCATCTCAGTTAACTACCCACAGATTTTAATAGCAGGAAACTCAAGAGACAGAAGTTTCCAAGAACAGGCAGCACACAGGACAGCCTGAGAAGACTCAACCCATGTAGAGCCGAGACAGAAATAAAGCTGGGCAGGGTGGAAGCTGGCTATACAGCACCCGTTAGCACACTATTTGAGCATTGCTGAATTACTGATTTATCCACCAGTACTATGCCATAAAAATGCTCTTATCCTTCCCTCCATTTTAAATATGTGAAAGCACGAAATCAAGCACCTGCACAAGACTGCAGAAACCTGCATTGGAAGACAAGGGACTGAGCCCTTCCTCCAGTTCCAGGTTAGTCTCCCGACCCTTCCTTTCTCTGCTACACTAGCTTGGCAGTTCACATTGTATTTGCCTAGGAATGCAATTCAATTCATTCCCCTCCTTCTACGGAGGCTGTACTAAGTTCATCTTTCCCCTTCAATGCATGCACAACCTACTTAAAACTGTGCATTTTTTCTTAAGTCAAAGATCCTAACTTTGTAACTCCGCTGTGTGTAGAGAGAGCCCACTGAAACAATACTACATTCATAAAATGGAGCTACTAAACAGTGTATAGATAATTTACAGACCAATGTTGCAGGTCTGATAAAAAAAATGAAAAGAACAACTATTAGCATTCAAAACCATAAGCGTAAATCAAAAATGATGAAAAACCACCTTGAATGCAATCATTAAATCTATGAGAGTTGTCCAAGAACTGAGAAAGGGGAATGAGTACAAGAATTACTATTGCAGAAGAGCAGGAAGGAATCTATCATTAAGTAATATTTATGTAGTGTTTTTAGGTAGCAGATGACTTTTCTGTTAGCTTATTGATGGACACAACCTCAGTCACCTTTACAGGAAATGGGCACCTTAGCATTTCAAGAATAGAGTGACTTGACCTTAATCTAAAAGTATCAGGATACATTAGAAAAAAACAAAACAGATTATAAATCTAAATTCCAGGCATGGAAACTCCCTTGTATGGATTGGGAAAAATACACCATGGCAGAACAATTACATTCTTAGGCTACCAGAAGAAAAACACTAAAAGATGCCAAGTACATTTCTGCTACATGTTAACTCAAAAACTTCCCTTCCTGGTCCCTGAAGAACACTTACCTACTCTTCTTCTATTTCATCCCTCATCAGAAAACCCAAGACTGGATTTTGTGCCTTCCATTCAACAACATCACACAGCTAAACAAAGTAGATGCTATCTATTTTACAGCCTGAAACAACAGCCACAGTTGCATGTTTGCCCAGAAGTTTGCAATCAGTCAGTGAATGACAAAAGCCTAGAAACAAACTTCTATTTCTACAGGATAATCCTCTGTTCCTCCTGCTAGTCTAGAAAATAAAAAGGGAGGTTTGGTGGTTACAGCCATCCACACTTAAAAAAAATGAATTAAAAAAAGAAATGTATTACCCCAAAGCGCTAGTCAATATAACAGAAGCTGACAGTTGCACTTGACAGGCCTGAAGGACTTATCTGTAGCTATTTCTCCACACTAGGTTTGTCTGCAACATCCCAATCACTGCATTATATTATAGCAAGCAGTACATAAACCTATTTCTACCTCAAATGATCCTCTAAGAAAAGCAATGCTACTCACAAATATGACGATAAAATCCAGCCTTTACCTGAGTGTGTGCATCTTACCATCATCTGAATAAACGGAGATAGCTGAAGTGCACAACAGCAAAGTTTCAAGAAATTTTTGCTGACATTATCTGAGCTGACGGTCCTCACAAACACATGGATAACACAACCTCTGTCTTGATAGCACAACACACTAACTAACCAGTGCAGCAACGCACCTGAAGCAAGACCTGGCTTGCAAACAAGGAACCTACGCTAAGAACAACAAAAATAAAACACCCTGTGCATCTTCAAGTTTACAAGCAAACAACACAGGCATTAAGAAGTGGTATTTGCTACTGCAGAAAGAGCTGCCCAGCACTAGCTTCTTGTCATACACTGCTTTGCACACCTAAGCACCAATTGCAACATCTATTTCAGTGTAACTGCAGGGATATGCTCCCACCACGCACTGCACTCATCATTACACATCGATGTGCGATGCAAGACAGTTGCAAGACAAATTCAGCAAAACAAAGTTTTTGTACCAAGAGAAGTGGGACAGGAGTATAAACAGATGGGCAAACAAAAAATCCACAAAAATCTCGYGCAGCAGCTTCAGCCAGCGCACTGTGCAAGTAAAGCAAGGAACACATGCTCCAAGACAGCTGGAACTTGCAGCCCTTCTCAAGCTGCTAGAGAAGGCATAAGCACATGATACCCTGTTAGGATCCCTTTAGTTATAGCCAGAAGAATCACAGAAAAAAAAGCCAGCTTCCTCCACTGATAAATGCACAGAAATAACTTGGTTGACCAAGCATATTATGAAGGCCTTTAAGAATTAAACCAAGTATACATTTACAGATTAAACAGCTTCTATACCTGTTTTCACAAACCATCATCTCCCACTAATTTATTATTAATAAATAAGTGCATAGAATTTCAAGTCTCATTTCATTACTATAATTGACAATGTCTCTTCCTGTTAAGTACATGTCACGAAGAAGCAATCACGGCAGAGCAACTGAAGACATGAACCTTACAGTGCAGTAGCCTCTCCTCACTGACCTGCCGTATAGATTTTCTTAATGATTAATAYGATGCTTGTGCATGAGGCAGCTTCCTCCACCTTGAAAATGCAGTGATCTGTTTGCATGTTTGCAGTTGGGGTGGGAAATGAAATTGCTCACCAGCTCTCACGTCAGAAGTGCAAGGTCACTGACAGATTGCCATTGCTCCTATCGCACAGAACCACATCACATCAGCGAGCAACCACTATACCCTCCTCCCCCCCCCCCCCCCCCCAAAAAAGCCAGACCACCAAAAGAAGCTGCTATTGGATAACTAGCCAAACTGAGCATCTCCAATTGCTACGTGTACTTCTACACTAGATTTGGGTGAAATCTAAATGACACTCAAGCTCTGCCATTCACTTCTGGGAAGCCAGGATTTTACTTTGTTTTTTGATTCATAGCTCAGTCCAGGAGACTGAAGTCTTTCTTCAGACTTCAAAGGACACTGTTTCAGTCTCTGGATAAGCAGGCAGGTTACTCAAGTTTATCTYAAGAGGTTTCCACCACACACAGCAAAAGAAGCAAAGATGAAAGAAAAGCAGTATGCACTTGCAAATAGAGCAAAATATGTATGTCAGATGCATAYTGTAACCACATTATTTGCAAAGTTGTGAAAACAGCTTTGCTTCTGTCATCATCCTAATCATTCAACTCAGTTCAAGGGTTCTAGACAGCTARCTGTACAGCCCATCTGAGGCATGTACCTGCGGCATATATACAGACTAAGACTTCTCAGCCATACAGCAGTAAACCTAGTCTGAGTTTCAGATTAYTGAGTGTTGCTAGCTGTTCCAGACAGGATTAGTCACATAGCGTTAGGTGCCACACAAGAAYAGTACTAAGGAGGTTCCTTCTTGTAACTTCTACTTCAAGGTAAAGTATAAAGTCCATGTAGTAAGCAAAAGGTAGGAAAAGAAGCATATCTGTAACAAGAATACACAGGAATACAAGCTACAAGTTTAGAGGATGAAGATACCCTGCAGTTGTAGTTAAAAGATGTTCAACTACAGTGGCTTTCTCCAGCTGGTACTGGGCAACAGTATCTTCTAAAGCTGAAATCTACAGCCACTTTTARACAGTCGAGATCTAGAATTAGGAAAAAGCTCATTAAATAGCCTGTCACGTGTCAGAGCGACTACCCAACCCCAGATAGCTATATAACTTACAGGTGGACAACGACAACATAGCTTTTCTGGGGGTAAGCCTCAAGCTCTTTTCAGGCAGCTTAGAACCACCTCAGAAAACATCTCTCTTTCTCTCTCTCTCTCTCTATATATATATATGTACAAGCACATAATATATACATATGTATATATTTTTTTAAAGGAACATTTTGTATCTTTGTAAGTATGAACATAATCACAAGCTTTCTGCAGGGTGCATTTCCAGATACTAATCTTTGTACAGAATCACAAAAGGGTTGAGTTTGAAGGGACCCCTAGAGATTGTCTCATTCATCCGCCCTCCTAAAAGCAGGTCAGCTAGAGCACGCTGCTCAGCACCTTGTCCAGTTGAGTTCTGAATATTTACACAGCCAGATTACAGTAAAATATTAATGGCTGGAAATCAACAGCCTTACTACAATTTRCAATAAAGTGCTATATTAAAAAACCGTACTATTTCAAAATTTATTGAAATTAGATGTTCTGTTAATAAATATTTAGTAGTTGTTCCTAGAACATCTGTATCACAGAGCTGTATGTATACATACATACATACTGTCCCAACAGTAAGACAAACACTGCTGCATTACCACTTTTTCTTACTAGCTAAAATATGGCTTSTTATTAGCTTTCAGCCTTCTATTCACTCCAAATTTATGATTTTCCCAACACAGATCTTAAGTTTTTATACACTCCCTTAATCAATACAACTGGCACAGTTGAGCAAAAACAGCCATCAACCTCACCTTAGCCAACAGATCACCCTTCAGCCCACACAAGGACCTCCTCRCACCTGGGCTGAAAAAACAGCAACTCTCCTATACAACCACAAGACAGAAATCCCTCTTCATCCTCATTCCCTCTGCCCGCCTCATGCAGGACCTCAGCAACTAAACCTCTGAACAAGAAAAAGGTACCTTCAATCAAGTGCTGAAAGTCCAACTGTCCAAACTTTCTGTGTTACTAATCACACAGTATTTCCTGGAAAGAACTGCCACTGTTGCCCTCATTCTCCTCTACRCTTTAGTTTCATGGACCCTCAGGACAAGCACAGCATGAAACTCAAGGAGATGTAAATGAGGCAAGTGAGGGAGCAGAAAAGGGCTCAACACATCTCTAATGCYAGGTCCAGCTGGGCATTTGCCTGGATTGCAAGCAACCAGAGCAGCTTCTTGAAGAATAGAATAAATGCTGCTGAAATAAGACACTTAYTAGGGTTACAAAACATAAAAGCTTGGGGTGAAATGGCTCAAATTTCCAAAATAAAATGTATAAATAACATTTTATTCTGTAGTTAATACAACAATGTCTATTCACAGAAATGGCTTTTTGTTCTTAGCAAAGACAAGGGACCACACTCTTGAAACACAAAGACTGCACTAGTCACTAAATTTCTTCCTCCGCATGTATTTTAACTGACAACTTCGAGAGCTGAACAGAAATAATTCTTCATTTCTTCCTTTTTTTTTTAATCAGATAAAGATGAGTGGTGCCAAAAAGGAAGAGCAAGGATATAGTGTACCACAATAAGAACACACAGACAGCTAATTTATCACATTTTTGATTTATTTTACTTTACATTTAAATCTTACTAAAGATAAGCAAATAAATGAAAAAAATTACAATTGCTTTTTGCAGCTCTTCCAAACTCAGGCCTTTGAACTTTTGTGCTCTATTTAAAGGGACACAAAAGACATATTCCTACAAAACAAAAATTCCTTTCTTGTTACCAATATATTTAAAAATACTACCTTTTTTTCCAGCTTGTATATGCCAATTTGCCATTCTTCTCCCTASTCACCCCCATTTTACGCTACTTAATCTTGACACGTTATGTTGACAGTTCGTTGCTCCAAAGCAGATACTTTCACATGCTAATTCATCTGCATTCATTTATCTCGCATGAGTTTGTAAACTACTACCCTAACACTACAGGATTTAACTCCATTTAAAAAAATATATAGTGTGTGTGGGGGTGGGGGGGTGTGTGTGTGCGCATGTATATGCTGATAAAATTTATAAATAAGAAAAGATTAAGCACGAGGGAAGAAATTAATAGGGGGGGGGGGAGTGTCCCTTACTGTCTCTGCAAAGGTTTGGCACAGACTCCTTCCTTTTAAGGAGGGATTACATGAGGGTGGCCAAACCAGTTGCCCTGGGCAGCCTGGTCCACTTCTCTGCATGCCCAGAACACAGATTCAAAGCTTTCAGCTTGCCAGGCCCTGCTCAAGCTGGTGGCACAAACCAGTTTATGGCCAACCAATAACTAATCAATATATCTCTCCTTTCACACAGCCTCCAGCCCTTCCCTCAGCTCTAGATGGGAGGGAACGCAAGGAGGAGACTGGAGTAACAAAGTTGAGAGGTGTGGGCAGACATCTGGGGAAAAGAGACAACTTTTCCTTTCCATTTTCTCAGTCTATATTTATGCTAGAATCGTTAGCCCCCATGTCGTTCTGTGCYGGTGAGAACATGACTCCAGGACCAGTGATAATAGGAGATATTATTCCTCAAGTAATTTGGGGCACAAGCGTGGTTGGAGGTGGAAGCTAGAGCAGTGCAGGAGCTGCGTGTCACTTCCTTAGGGCAGGGGCTCCGGGACAGAGGTGTGGAAAGCAGAGCTCAGAGGAGTGCACATACTAGCAGAAGGACTGAGAAACTGCAAGTGGATGCGTGAGAACAGCCCGGCAGCTTTGATCTGGCACTTACTCAGTCTCAAAGCTTCTCCCAGCTCAGTCAACCACTGGGTTTAATAGAGCTGCACTTGCAATACTCCACCACCATTTATCTAAAGGCTGGCTGATCAAGTTTGCAACTGTCCACCATCAGGTCAATCTATGGATCAATACTGCTGCAAGAGGCAGACCGCCCCAGAGACAGTCCTACGTGCAGCAATACCGGGTCTATAGGATTTATTTCCTCAAGCACTCTGCCATTTAGATGCTGCTAACTGGTTTTAGGACCAGCGGAGAAGTTTCCTTCTTTGTTTGCAGGAAGCTTCTAAATTCAAGTGGGCAACAGAGTCACTGTCTCTGAACTGTCAGAGGGTTCTTGCTATGCAGGAAATCCTACTCTCCACTGCCTATCAGGAGTCTTAAGTGTAGCCTCAACTCATTAGATCCTCCTCCTCCTTCCTTCCAAAACTACTGGAGGGAAAAAAAAAAATGAGAAGACACAGCTACACTGTAGTGCTGTCATGGATCCCAAGAGAAAAGGCTTGCATGAAGAGGAGACACCCTTTATTAGGCCAAATGATGACTGGAAGAAAACAGACGAGCTTTATAGCTTAATATCCCCCCCAAAAGCAGTGACAGAATCCAATTCCTGTAAAGGTTAGGCGAAATTTCTTCTACTAGCAGCACTGTTGAGATAAGCAGGAAGAAGCTGCAACTTTCTACTGGAGTGTTCTTCATACTTTTTAGTACATAATTGGGTCCTCAATTACTTAATAGTATACCCTCAAAGTTATGATGCAGTAATAGGCTGAAACTTTTGCCCTGACTAACCACTTCTGAAAACTTAACAGCCGTGGGGGTTGCTCCAGACAAAGGAATCGTGAATTTGTAGCTGACGCTACAGACAGACAGACTGACAAAGTCTGGCTGCGAACCCAACCAARATGTTCTCTACTATATCCCGAACTATAATCCTGTTTTAGGAAATAACTGCGTGTTTATTCAAAGCAAGCCAACTGCAACACAAGTTCCTCTAGCATAGTTTCAAACATTACAGCACACTTTTCAGTTGACTTATTCCCTTTCCTTTGTCTCACAACTCTTTGGAGATACTGAAGGTTGTTTCTACAATATCTGCACGTTATCTGGCCTCACTCATATGCTCTGACCAAGCACCACAAGAATCAGTAGCAAAATTGTAACTCTTACTCTACCGCTTCAACTGACCTTCTTCCCCACTTTTTTTCATCATTTCCCCTTTTCTTTCTCTCTCAGTCTTTACTTGCCTTCTCCATTACATTTCTCCTCTGTCAATAAAAGAGATGCTACACCTCACCTCTGAGAGGGCCGAGATGGGCCCCCTCACGGAGGATCAAAGGTGCCAGAATCACAGTTCATCTGAAGAAGAAGAGTACTCGAAGCATGTTCCTATTGCCTGTTACAAAGAAAAGACACTATGCGATGGCAAGAAATTCTCATGGAATTGACTGCAGCAAGCAGCAGGTCCTACTCCATACACTGCAGGTCTCGGGGAATATATTTAACCGCTTCTCTGCGCAAAGCGTTTAAGCTTTGCCTGGGAGAGCAAGCTGACGAGAGCAGAGCGTTACACTGTCCAGAACTGGAGGCACGAAGCCAAACAGCTCCCGAGCGGAAGATGGGGTGGCGGGAAGAGCCCTCCCTCCCCTCCCGACGGAGGGAGGCAGAAGCAGGAGCTGTGTCACTTGTTCCAAGAGGAAGAGGAGGGATCCTCCTCTTCCAAAACGAGGTGTTGAGGATATCCTGTATGTTCCGGAGGGACTTTCTCTCCCTACGCACTGTATAGCAAACCCCAAATTTATTACTGAAGGCCACAGTAAACTGCAAGAAAGCCAAGAAAACAACAATCCATTTCAGGTTTGTTCAGTTCAATACCCGATAAAAGCAAGACACCCAAATAAAAGCAAGTTTCAGCAACTCACTTTCTAAATAATTGGATAAAGTGGTCAGACAACATTGCTATTTCACTTTTAAGCCACAGCAAACTCTGTATGTGCTTTTGCGTCGCAATTAGCTTGAAAGAAAATTGTGCGTGTACATAGGGTGGATAGTGCAATTTTTAACAATCCCATGTTCCCTTTTAGGCTAATTGTAGCTTTGAGTGGATAGAGTTTAAGAGCTGTTTAAAAGAGATTCTGCTTTATTATTTTTAAAGTTGCCCCACCCAGGTTTCTCTCTCTCACGTTCACTCCCAGAGCACATGGGAACACAGCGATTTCAGTGGAATGCAACCCAGCAATCTCTCGTTCCAGAYCCGACACAGCATCTTGTTCCTTAAAAYTGTTGAAYAGAAACCTGCYAGTTARAACATCGGGCAATCGTTGCAATGARTTGCCAAGCCTTAATTAGGAGAGCCTCTAGATTAACTCTGAAATATTTTATACTACAACATACGTAACTCCTCCATATTTTGAGATTTATGGAACATTGACTACATCACAGACCAAAAAGGAAAAAAAATAATAAAATCATGAAAACTGCAAAATTTCCCTCCCCCATTTGCTAGCAAAGGAATAGGTATTTCCAGAAATACCAGAAGTTTGAGCTGCAATTAGCATTGGGAAACCCCAGCCTCCCTTGGCTCTACTTCTGACAAAAGCGACTTCTTACACTGAACTGAATGGTCAATTTTCAATTTTAAAACCACTTGAATATTGTTAGTATTGAATATATTTGGAAACAAAACCCAATTCTAATCTGCCTCTTACCCAGTCAACAAGATAGCAACAAGAGGAAAAAAAAGTTCTGTTGTGAAACTGCGAAAAAAATATGTTTATCAGCTGATCTTCAAGTATATCCAGAAAAYGGTCCCAGAGCTCTTTCAGTTACAGACTACAGATCTGGAGCTGAGAGCGAGGATTTATGGCTGAGGACGAGAAAACAATCCAACTCACTACAGCCTTCACACTGTGCCCCTTTTCTGGAGGGATAAGAACACATTAAAAACAAATATACCTATACAAATCACCAAGGTACCTACTGTACCTTAGTACCAAAGGGCTAGATATTTACATATGTGTAGGTGCCTAAAAATGTAGGTGAGCATCCCGTCATATTTAAGAAGCAGACAGAACATGTTTAGACAGGTTTGATACTTCTAYACATTTGAAAATCTAGCTGGCACTAATCTGCCTCTTTAAGTATCTAGAYGCGTTTGAAGTCAGGCCACAAATTGATTAGTTATACAGAAAACGTTCAGGTCTTCAAACATTAATAAAATAGTCTATTTTTTTAATCATTTCAAATCCTACTATTTCAAGCTAAGACAGTGAAGTATCTGTCTTAATGGTTTGGAGATGTTCACACTCTATCATGTAAATAAATTGCCCATAAATAAACTGAAACTCTAAAGCAATAGTTTCTAATATTATTATASCGGCTTTTTCAAGTGCCGCGTGTAACAGTGCATAGCAACAATTAAAATGGTCATCCTCTCGGGTCACCAGTTCTTAAGTGTTACCAAGAGTTGGTCTTAAGTTTCATAATGAGGAGCAGGAGGTGAGAAACAAGAGAAAATAAAGCTTCTGAGGCAGAAAAAGAGACTAGATGCTTTGTTGAGAAGGAAGTGCAATTTTTGTAGTTGTGTCTACAAATTTCTGAAGCRTGCATATCCAATGCTGAGCCTTTGCCCAGCATTTGCTCCCTCCTAGGCGTCCTGTTCATATATTTCTAGACTACCTACGTGCTCCTGTAACTACACATCATGCTTTGACAGTACTGATTTATGACAGAGCAATACATCTCACTCTTCCACTCCAAATACACACGTTCACATGGCAACGGTAACCCCCAGGAAGGATTTCACAATGATTAAATGTGCCACGGGAAAGAGATTTGCTCAGTTAACAGGGCTGCTTGTGCACACAGAGAGGGAATCAGGTAAAGTAAGGGGGAGCTGAGCAGCAAAAGCTTTCTCCCTCATTACCCGCAGGTCAGAGCCCCAAGAAGAGTCATGGTCCCATCTATCTCAGCTGGGGACTGTGCCAGTTCTGCAAAATATCAGGATTAGCAGCCTTGTATGTTCCTGAAACTCTTTCTCCAGCATGCCCCCTCGTGCTTTTTAGGCCAATAATCTGAAGGCAAGATTCGACAACGCAGCAAAGCCCAGTGAACAGCTGTGGAAAGCGAAGTCCTCCTCCTCCTCCTCCTCCTCCTCTCACCACGCCTCTCAGCGCAGACCCCACAGTGCGACAAGAGCAGGGAGTTAACCGGCTAAAATTAACCCCGCAAAATAATTTTCTTCCGCTTTATGTCCCTGAGCTGGCTCACTGTGGGGTCAGACGAATACCACCACAACCCGTGTTGCACGGCTGTACTGCCCGCAGTGGTAAGAGAAAAGCGAGCAGAGCTGCTCCTTTTGGAAGCGGAAAGGCTGGTGTAGCTACAGCACCAAACTAAAACCCTACAGCAGAAACACACAAATACATGCATGAATAYCAGCAGTCAAGCCCACTTTGAATTCAGCTGCTCCAGAAAAGCCTAGAGCGCTTTACTATATGGTGAAGTTGCTTACCTGGTCTTCATTTTAGCATGCAGTTTTATTTTACGAGCCTTGCTGCTAGAGAAGTGTTTTAGTAATTCCTACTTCCCACACACGCCTTGAAGACTTATTCTCACTCCTCTCCCCATTCCCTTTTTTTAATGCTAACAGTATGGCTAGGAAGAAGGGTGCATTCCCTCCCCCAAGAGGCCTTTAGTTCTGCAAAAYAAAACATTAAAGTTTTCCTCTCGAAAGCAACAGAGGGGAGAGGGTGGGAGTGAGAAAGAGAGGCCCACATCCCTGCTGACCTTATCCTTACCTTATCCCCATCCCCAAAGCAGTTAGTGTTTTATATACCATGATGCAAATACAACTAATTCCAATTTAAGCCACCTCCTCTTCCTCATAAGTTATAGCTAAGGGCAGCTATTGGAAACTAAAGAGAAGTAAGAAAAGGACAATTTTCTTTGCTTATTTTGCACAAAATGTAGAACAGCTCCTGTTGGCTGCTCTGAATTACACCCTTAAGGTCTGGCTTCAACATAGGGGAAGGCAAACTACCATGAATTTAGACTGCTGTGCTCTTAAAGCTGCATTTTTCAGGTATCTGAAAAATCCTTTGTGGCCAACTTTGTCTCCAGCTAGTATACAGCAAAACTAGTATCAAAATGGCAATTACTTTCAGCCTCTTTTTGTTTTTTTAAAAAGGTGTGAGGGAGTTAAAAGGATAAGAAATCCCATGCAATTTATAAAAATGGGTGGACCAGTTACAGCAAGATCTAGTTGCATCACGCATGTCACTTAGCCTTTGCTCTGCAGCAGCAGCCCAGCCAACTAGCGCAAAAGCGTGAATGAAGTCATCCCAACGCACAGGCACACCTAAGTTCCACAGCACCAAGTGCATTCATACCTTAGCCAAGGGACTGTCTCTTTATTCAAGCATAGGCCTATAAAACGTTTTACTGGTGTGGGTGAACCAAAACAGCTATTGTTGCTACTTACGAACAGTAACACTTTCTGACTACGAAATACACAATTCTGGATTAAACCGAGTGGCACATGCAGGTGAAACACCATTAGAAACTTGTAATGTGCTTGGGATTTTTTTTTTGTTTTGTTGTTTTCATTTTGTTGTTGTTGTGAAATGGTATAAGGTACAAGCCAGAATTACATACGATTTGATGTATGTAGATTTATTTTCCACAATCATTTGCTTTTAAGTCTGCTATTTCCAGCCCAATTCTCCATCCCAGGAAAAGCAGGAGATTCTGGAAGCTTAGTGAAATTAAACACGCTAAAGATGCACTAAAGACCTGCAAATGATAGATAGTATAAAGTGCACTTTCTGTATAAGATCCTTTTTTTTAATCCTTTTCTTTGGACTCCAACACAATGAACATGCTGTCTCAACCTGGTGACTAGCAAAAGCAAAATAGTTCAGTGTATTTCACTCAGCTCTCAAAGGTTGGTTGACATTCAGCTTGGTTAAAGAACAGGTCTTTTTAGAAAAAGCTTTTGCTGAGCTGAAGGAATACAGCAACCACCAGTGCTGGCTAAGACAACAGTACAGCTTTCACCTGCACAAAATGCTAACCTGCACCTCAAAAGACACTCTAAGCAGCAATCTGCACATCTGCAAATCACATCACAAAAGTACACTAMAAGCCAGCTAAAGACACCTCTCTAATGGCATGCCATGAGACCATCTTTACATCAAAGTGCAGTTTGCACTACTGAGCACRCTGTATAATGATTTTCCCGAACATGAAAACTTCTAAAGAACCTCCATTTCAAGCCTAATGCACCAAACACAGCTGTTCTGTGGGAATTTGTCCATGACAAACAACAATACATCGCTTCTTTCAAAGCGGCATGTAGATTTGCAGAAGGATGAAACGTCCCATTCTTCAGGAATGACAGAGATTTGTTACTAATTCCACCCAAAATCTGAGAAGTCAATTCAACACATCAAAGTAAACACATCAAAGTCACATGCTTCACTGACTGCTCATGGCACTATCAAGTGAGCATCAGCACTAGTGCAAGACAGTAACTGGAATGAACAGCAGGAGGAGGAAGACAAGAACAGGACTGAACTACAGCATCCCAGCCTTGCAGCAGCTTCAGGCACGGTTCTGTGCTTTTAGCACATCACCTTCTTACAGCCTTATCTAGTTTTGAAGCAACACACACTGATTTTCTTCAATCAAGTGTGCAATGCACACGTTCACTAACATGCTTCCAAAAGCTGGCACTACCTCCTGCAAGACATGACAAGCAGCAGTGAGGTATGTAGTAAAGGCTGAGTAAGCCTATAGCAGTTCCACTGATCCAAGGGAATTACACTTATTCAATAAATTCAAGCTCGGGTCTGTACTGATGCTACTACTAGCAAGCGACAGAACATGAAGTGCAGCACAGTGTCTCTCCAAACACAGTTTTAATAGTCTACTGTAAGACTGTCATACTTCTGTCTCTTGTCCTGACCAATCAAGCCTCACTTCCACCTCTCCTGTTGCACTGGAATTGATAAGCCACACATAAGCCTTAATTGCATGGCTCATTCCTAAAGTCCTGCTAACAAAGGAGCTCTGCCACAGCCTGGGGAAGCTTTCACTAAGTGCTCAAACATCACACTGATAAGAACAGTACTTTACTGCCCAATCATATTTCTCTCCAAGCAAAGTCCTTACTAGACTTAACCCTGCACCTGGAACAAAGTTTTAGTCTGGGCAAGAGCACAATCTAACAGAAGATCAGCAGATCCCATACACATATGCATGATTCAGCTATTCCAAAAATGGAGCAAGGTGGCCAAATACTAGTAGATGCATAACCGAATTGCATTCCAAAACAAAAACAGCCTACTATGTACTGTACTGAGCCATTGCTTCTGTGCTTGGAAAAAGTCTTTCTTCTCTGTAATTCATTAACCTACAACCTTATCAAGGTGGGAGTGAAGAACTTGTTTCCAGTATGCAAACCTACAGTCAAACCGAGCAGAAATACTTACGTCACTCTTCCTGAACTTTGCTTTTAAGCTCTTCATGTTGATCACATTCAACCTTCCAAATCTTTGAGGAGCTTTTTATCCTTCTTCAATATCTAAACAAAAGAGAAAGGCAAATAAGATTTCCACTTTTCTTTCAATTCCTTGGGAGACAAACCTGAATTGAACTTGCACACCTATGTAGTTCTTTGAGGTTTGGCCCTCAAACTCCAAAAAAAGATTAAGATAAACAATAAGTTTAGAGAGAAAAAGAAATTTCTCTAAACTTAAAAGCAAGCTGAAGTAAGCCTAAGTATGACCACAGAAGAACAGAGCGAGCCTTTACCAAAAATTTGTGTGTTCCATGTTACACTAGCTATCTCTTCCTATACCAAGTAAATCACTGACAAGTTCATACATGGTACAGCACCCTTCTCTAACCACAGCCTACTTCAGCATCAGGGAAGCTGCTTGTAAGGTGAGAAAAGTGGAAAAGAAAGTATACAGTACTCTCAGAGACATAGCTATTGTTAATTTGGCAATGCACTGTCACAAACAACAGCCGTGCTCCCCCTTCCTCCTTTCAAATGAGGGAGGGCAGCAGTTGCACAAACACACAACGAACTTCACAGACAAGTTGCAAGCTTTCCCTGAGAAACAAGAAGCCAGCACCTAGAGCAAAGCTTCCTACAGAAAGCACCCCCCAACACACAAAAACGACCAACCTAAGCCAAACGTGACAGTGAACAGAATGCAAAAATAGTAAGGAGGTGCGTTTCTTCCTAGAGCATAGCAGGAAAAACTGAAAGCAAGAGCAGCATACTTCTGGACTAGGCAAAGCCATCTATATAGAAATATTCCAAATGTCTGGTTTTACAGTATGTTTCCAGTGTGTTCACTGGAATAGCCAGCCCCTCTCATTTAGCAGTTTTAGATGCTAYACAAGTTCCTACTGAAGGAACAGTTTAAAGCAAAGGATGTTCAACTGTACAAATGCCTTCCCTCCACTCTAGAGGAAAATATTATGAGTCTAACCAGACAAATAGGTAACTGAAATGAGGACTGGGACATAAAATACAAATAGGTCACACTGGGTCTCTAAAATTTCTCATCATTTCTCAGACATATTAGCAAAGATTAATTACAGAAGAAGAATAAATTAAGAAAAGATAGTAGATTAGACAAGCAAAGTCAAATTCAACTGTTTCATAACCAAGTACCACATTATTATGAAGCAGGTTGCTATGCTGTACATGATCACTCTATTATGAGTTAGAATTTAAAATGCTATTACATGGTACCATGTTGGTGCAGTATATATGAATGCTTCCAGTAATACAACACTGAGCACCATTCAGGAATAGCAACTAGTGCTAAGTAAACACATTATTTAAATTGTTGTCATACAACTATAGGGTTGAATTAAGACATATACAAGTAGTTTTCTTCCCCCTCTCCCCCCCCCAAAAGGAAAAAAAGAAAAAGAAAAAGAAAAAATACTGACTGCAGGTCCTGTTTAGTAGTCATTCTGAAGTCATTTCAATTTTCTTACTCCTTCCAGGTATATGACCTGGGGTTTTCATTCAAAGTTCTCATTTTTCATCTCAACATATGGGACTAAGAAGAATGGGCTTGTGGGGTTTTTACTTTTAATTCTGTATCATACAAAAGGAAAAAAAATATCTACAGAAGCTTTTCACTCCCTGGTTTACCTGACAATTTCTCTTAGTTTTTGCCTTAGCTGAATGATTGGAGTAGTTATGAAATAACAACATCAAAGAATCAAAGAAACCTAGAAGTCCTGGAACACTTGGAAAGAGGGAATTGTAGGTTGCTCTGAGAGAAGCAACCCACTTTACTAGCACTACAGTTAATCAGACTTTGGAGAGAGTGTGAAACCACACAACAGCTGTTTAACCTTCACTGGGAAGGAGCATAAACCTCAGCAAGAGCTCCATAATCTCCTGACTTGTTCTCTAGCAACACCAAGGATGATGAGCATTGGAAAGACCAGAAATGCCAGGGTACGGACAAGACAAATGCCACTACACATATCTGGCCTTCTTTACACACTACAGCTAAAGACAAAAAAGCATATTGTTTCTAAGATTCTTACCAAAAAAAAAAATTAAAGGGAAGTTTAAGAACTGAAGAAACACCACACAATATTCYACAGTGCCCCAAAGTTAACAGAATTTTTCATTTTAAAAGTTACACATACCTGATTTTAAAAAAGGTAGACAGTTTAATTAGACCATTTTAAAAAAGAACATAAACAAATCCTTGCCTATGAGGAAGGGCATGTAATTGCAAATAAGAAATTTTTTCCCAAATACAGATTGCCAAGGAATTTTCTTCTACAGGTTGTATTTTTCCCCTCTGCTTCCTCTTGGCACTTTTGGCTCCTATGAATGAAATATTTGTTACAGTTCCTGTGGAAGATAAAGTACTGAGCTACAGCTACAGGTGAGAGAGAACAATTCCTTGCAGATATATACACAGAAGAGGTGCAAMAGTTAGACTGTCTAATGCAAGGAATCCATAACGCAGTCTAATTAAAAACTGTTGCAAACACTTCTAGTATGCTATTATTATTTTCCCCTTTTTGGAAAGGCAGAAGGGAGGTGAGCTGTATTTCTGTTAGAGGCCAACTTAATATTTTTCCCCACAAGATACTTCACCTCTTACGTAAGTACACTTTATATGTTAAATTTGAAACTTAAATCCGCAGTATAATTAAAAAMGCATGCACAAGCACACAAAAACAGCATTCCTGTGTCTAACGCRTGGGTCACATCTGTATCTTTTCCATAAGATATGGTTCAACACAAACATAAAGATTACAGCTTGCACATCATAATGCCCAAAATCCTTCAGCAACAGAGATAAAARCCTGTGAAGCAGTAAGGGCTGCCTTTTCTTGGCACTGTTTTTAAAAGAGGAAGTCACCTCTCAAAGGGTGTAATTATTGGAATTGATGCAAAAAGAGGTCAGCRTCTTGATTCAGCAGAGCTTTATGACAAGTCTTCATTTGCCAGAGGGAAAAAAAAAAGCAAGTACCATTAATACACTCCTCTTTTTACAAGTAAGGAAACAACTACTAGGAATTCACTGGGGARAATCAAGATATTTCAAAACAGCATTTCTGCAGTGAATCACAGGTACTAACAAGAAACAATGTGTACCAATAGTGGTATTTCTCTCTTTTCAGAGCAAATTGATAAAAAAAATACTAAGTACTATCATTCTGTAGCTGCAGCAAGTTAGCAGTGGAGAAGTACTTAACTCCAGAGATGCTCAACAGCTAATGTTGATTACATGCTTTTAACCATTAGCTCCAAAATTAATCTCTCCACCTCATCTCCCTTCAGCTTAATAATAAGTAGTAGCTTTCAGGAATACAAGCCACAGAAAACATCTYTAGGTAAACCTATTTAGTTAAGACAGGAGGCATTGAAATGGTGGTAATCTTCAGCCTAAAACAATTTCATTGAAACTGTGTTTTAATATACAACAAAATCTTTAGGTTTAAACAGAGGCAGCAGATTAGTACAATCTCCCCCATTGATTTACAGTAAGATTTGTGCAAACCACAATAAACAGCCATATTGGCACAGTTTTTTTCCTTTAAGTTGCATTAAAATCAGAGCAAAGTCTTTCAGACAACACTGTAATTAAATCCTTGAAAGACCAAAGATCCAGTGAAGCAACAGTAAAACAGCCTTAGGATATGCTATACATACTCCTTCATGCCAATGACAYGTACCCATTACTGATATGGTTACACTGAATTTGATTACTTTTAGGTGTCAGAAGTCTTGCATTTCTTTCTGAACGCACTGAGAAGCCTCCTTCTCGGACAACACTCTTCTGCAGTAAAGCATCATTTGTAATGTCAAGTGATTTCCCCTTCCTCCTTGTTCATCCATCCTCCCCCCTTCCCTAAACCACCTCAAACAATTTTTTTCACCTTATGGCCTTACAAAGAAGAACTAGAGACTCCGTGCAGGATCTGGCAACATTAAGGGTGGGGGAAAAGCATTGAAGGAGCACTATAGCTGCCATCCATTTACATCTCCTTTGCATAAATACACTTACCCTCATAGAGGAAAATAAGGGCCACCGCCCCCCCCCCCCCCGAAGTCTCTTCTCTCTCATTACTACATCACCATTTATTTTCTGGATGATCATTTTCCTTCTGAATTTCAAGCCTTGCTCTGACTCAAGAAAGCAAGTTTCTGTGGCAGCTAGCGCTGCACACAGAGCAGAGCCATGCAGAGTCCTAGTGACTGCTCTGCTCACCTTCAGTACCCAACTTAGCAATTGTTTCACATGCTTGAGCTCCCCTGACCTCCTAACCAATACCAAGCACATGCCCAAACCCAAGCTTCTCCTTTGCACGGCTGCCAAAGCCTTTGGGCCACCCGGAGGCAACAGCCTTTGCCCAGCTCTTTGTTGCTGTCTGCACATGAACACACCAACTAACGCCAACCTGAAAAATCACCCAGCACTTCATGATGGACATTCATTTCCATCCAGCTAAGCATACTTCTCTCACTATCTCTCAAGCCAAAGCAGAGAAGCACGCGCTGTCTGATCAAAAAGCAAAGGGGACACTTCCCCACTCTATTAACAGAGTTCAGTTTTTCCATCCTCTGCTCATAGGAAGAGTCAAATGAAATAAAGTTGTTTTAAACTTAATGCTATCTATAAATACAAATAATTCTTGGCTTGGTTAATCTACTGTTACTAACGAAAAGACACTAAGAAACGCACTGGGCAACCCAAGTACTATACAAGAATGAGAGTGATTTATGTACCGTTAATCCCATTCGAAACAGAATGGGGACATCAGAGAAAGTAGGTAACTATTGCTTTGGGTAACTTCATCCAATCCTTTTATATATTCACAAATCACTAGCAAGGATGTGCTGAACCGTACAAATCTAAGCATTTGATCGCAAGCACTAGACCTTCACAGATACAGCATCACTAACAAATCTACACATTCCTATCACTTCTTCCTCCAGTACACTATGCACCAATTCTCTACACTTACACTTCCTCTTGATATTCAAAACCTGCAAAATGTTTATCTGCATTTTAATAGATTCGGTGACAACAGTACGAGCCTCCGTGAACATCACAAAACTAACACAAACCCATGCAAGACTGTTGATGCACAGATAGGTACAGTGCATTTAACTGTTTCCCAAAGCACTTCTGGACAAATAGGAGAGAGTTTGTATCAGCAAGGCCTTAGACACACTGAATTACAGAGAAGATCAGAGAGATAAAAAGCAAAATCTGACATTGCTCCAATTYGTTTACTTGGCATATTAGACAGCACTCCAGGCAAAATTCTAGCTGAAGTGAAGTCCAAGAAAATTTGTCATTTACTCATTACACTTAAACTTTACTCTGTTCTTACTCCAATACTTTTGTCTGGAAGTGTCTGTCAACACACATTCAGCTCACTGAAGGACACAGTAAAAGAGACAAGACTGGCTGCATGAGCTAGGAAATACTGCTGTCTTTCTCAGCTTTCAAATTCCCATCTCTAAAGCAACCCTCCCTCCCCCAGCCCCTCAATTCTTAGACCATTTTCTTTAGTTTGACTGCACATCAGAATGGCAACGTGTCTTAAGACTTCCACGTTCAGCGCTTCRTCCAACTAGGCTAGACTGGAACTGAAGCATCCAGCTACAAATAGAGAAGTGACGCAGATTTCCACTTGTGAGATGCCAGTTTCCACACAAGACCACCACATGAATAACAACAGGGCTAATATTTGTTTATACTTACTCCCTCCATTATATTTTGTATCAACCACTCAACTAATTGCTCCTCAGAATCAGCAAATAAAAGAATCTGTACAGATGCAACTTAATCGAAGGAGCAACAAATGCACTACTTTATGGATGAATACTCTGAAATAGCCTAAGGCAGAACAGTCACCTACCACTGCAGGAGTTAAGAGGACTGGATGGGAACAGCAATTTAATTTACATAAAACACCTGCCCAGCCCCAATGCCATAAACTCTGCCCTTATACTTTTGAAGGACCTTGGAAGGGTCCCACTCTGAGTATTTCTGGACTAGAGAAGTTTCCAAAGACAGTGCTAACGATAACACTCTGTTCAGCTTTCAAGTTCTTGGGTAGGGAAAATATCTTAGCTGATGAAAATGCAGTACATTTTTAAACACTACCTGAAAAGGAGAAGAGAGCTGGGTGTGTTTACAAGCAAAAAAGCTAAGTACATCCATCCCTTTAAAAAAAAAAAAAAGAAAGAAAGAAAGAAAAAGGTATTAGGAATTCAGGTATTTCCTATCCTAGAAGACTGTTAATGCTATAAACTAGTATAACACCAGCAAGATCAACTTGATTGTCTTAGTGATAAGTGATTTTTATTGGACTTCACTCAGATTTGTTGAAGTTTATATTCAATAGCAGCAGCATTAAGTGTTGCATAAATATTGAGGAAGAGGATCTAGCATTTAGAATAACTCCCTCAGGCTTCAGAGATCTCTGAATCTTTACATCTCCATTAGATATTTTCTGATGGAGTCTTAGGCAAGTTCCTGTAGCCAAAATTTCCTGAAAGCACCCAAATGCCGGACTCCCTAGGGAATTTTCAGGTTGTCCCAATACACTTGGGAATCCAGATGGAGGCCGTTGCTTCCTTGGGCCCATCTGTAACAGGCAGCTGTACCTCTCTGCCCCTTAGCAGTTGTGAAAAGTGGGAAGTGTCCAGCTACWGAAGTTACAGCCACAGACACGGGAGCATACAAACCCTCTTTCTATCACTAGGGCTGAACAAACTTGAGCTCTTCTCTTTAACAATCCCTTTCAGGTCAAAAAAGATCCCACATCTTATTTTACAGTATTTTCAATAAAAGCAATGGCTTCCAGGTACAAAGCTACAGGAACACCATAGCAGTTTTAGACAACATCTTTAATCRATTACAACATTCGCCTAAAATGCGAGACCTGTCCTGCAGAGGGAGGACCTGAGTGAAGATACTGCACTTCCCAGGCAAATGCAGTAACCATCAGGCTGCAGAATCTCCCCTCCAGAGCCGGTCACAGGTTCAGTGCATCAACCACCACCATCACCTTCAAGCCTTACTGATTATCCTGCTCTGTACCTCAACAGGAGGGAAGGATACTTTCTGTCACCGCTGTGTCACTTTTACTCCAGCAGTCCTCCGCAGGCACTTAGGCTTTYAACCCTAAGTGCCAGCGGAAATCTTAGGTTGCTTCCGCACTTCACGAGACCCATGTTTGCCTCTGGCAGTTTGACAGAGATAAGCTCCATGATAATATATTGCCTGGACTGTAGCTATTTGTACTACATCCTCTGTGCTGTAAGAGCCCTTCAAGTGCTAGGACTCAGAAAGCAAGACCCAGCTACTCACACGCACAGCAATCACATACACACCCACAAGCACATACACTGCAACTCCAAGGAAAGTAGGAGAGGGAAGAAGCTTCCTAGACTTGCAGGAAGCCTGCAAACAGCAGGAAAGCCAGTTATGTGAATCCGTAACCCAAGAAGATGTTACGGATTGCTATCTTCCTACTACACCCTGCTAATAAAAGCCTCTTGGGCTACCTTTCTGCCAGTAAGCAAGGCACGAAAGCTGTGGATTGATTTGTTCTAGTTTGGCTTGTTTTTCCCGCTATAGTTGTTTCAAGCATTATCCCTGTGCAAGAAGAATCAGCCCACAATCATCTCTCGGAAGGAATGTCATTAGGGTATTGTTGCTGCAGGATTTAGAAACTGCCAGCAACTCGCACAAGAACTTAGCTTTCATATTCTCCGGACATCGCTCCTCCCTCAAAAGAGGCACACATTCCTTATCAGAGACGGGGAGGAGAAAGGTAGCATAGTGGGGAACATAAAAACAAAAAATAGGTAAAAAAGAACAGAAAAACACTGAAGAGGCAAGTGAGTAAACCCCCTTGTGAAACGCTTACATTACTTAATGAGACCAGCAACCTCCTGCCTAGTCTCTTCTCCACTTGATATGACCAATTTGTTGGTTCAGAGATGCAGAGGGAGGAGGTAGCTTTATGTTTTGCTAGCAGATGCGCTCTTGGAAGAGGGAAGCGAAGAGCACAGGGCCAATATTTTTAGCGATTGGAAGGACTGACTCCTGCTACTACACAGCGACTTACTGGCACAGCRCTTGGCTGCAACGCAAGAGAGCCCTGAGCTCATAGCAAGCACTGCTCTACTCAACCGCTCCTTCACTCCGGTTCATATGSCTGTTATGCAATTCTTTTATTAGTAAATAAAATCTCATTGACAGCCTTCCACGAGTGTCCCAAGACAAGAGCCAAGCAGGTCACTGACAGATATTTACAAAATTCATTTTACTCCTAGTTAATCCAGGACATGAGAAGGCCTTTCTAAAATGATGTATGCATATTTTTTACATCTTAAGCATGTTTCTCTTTTTTTAATAAAACACACTAATCTCAAACCAGCTGTAAAAAAAAAAAAAAAAAAAAGCCCATCTGCTGCTGCCCCAGCACACACTGCAGCTAGGCAGTGTTTCGCACCAGCTCAGCAGCAAGCGTGGCACAGTCATTACAGAGACAAACGGGAGAATTCGTTAAGGTCCCGAGATGCTGATAAAGCAGAATTCAACCAGGCTGCCCAGAGGCAGAAACTTCGGAAGATCGCAAGTAACAATGGCAGACGGAGGCTCCCGCACCCCGAGCGCCGGTGCGAGATAAAAGCAGAAATTCCTCACGTGGTTTGCTGGAAACACCGGGTTTCTCGTTAAACTCGATGCAATCCCTTGCGCAGTCCGAATTATTATTCTCCCCCCCCCCCGGCTTTTTTTAGCGGTTAGCTATAGAAAAAGAAATCTCGGTCTTTGAGGGCGCCGCAGCCGCCCGCGCGCTGGGGCTCGGCGCGCGGC
>NW_028185372.1:1343027-1424352 GCF_003343005.1 Rhea americana | reverse complement strand
GGGGCGGGGGGAGGCTGCTCTGGGAAGGGGCGGGATGGCGGCGCGCTTGGGTGTCCCCGAGTCACCCCGGGGAGGGGTGGAAGAGGGAGTTCGGTCACCGGGGGCGGGTCGGGGGGCACCGAGCACCCGTGGGAGACGCTTGGAGAAGTCTGCCCTGCTCCCCCCGTGGGGAGCTGGGGGGCCTGGTCTGTGGGAAGGGTGTGCGGGAGCCAGCCCGCAGTCCCTTCTCCCTCTTGACGCCATCTGGCCTCCTCAGGAGAGAGCAGAGGGGCCGAAATGCGAGCGAGTTTTTCAGGGAACCTGAATTCAGCATGTGCTTCAGCACAAGATAGAAGTCCTATAGTTCTGTTCCYTCCAAAGCTTCCCCATGCCTCGATTTCCCCTTTCTCTGACCCCTGAGCAGGAACAACTGCTAAAAAAAGAAAAGCAGGGGGCACTTTTTGTTTAATAGCCAAATTAACGACCACTGTAGTGTTTGGTTACAAAGCAGCTTAGAGATTTGACAGCTACAAGTGGGCTTTGTGCGGAGCCAAGGTGCTGCTTCACTGCATACCCTGCAAAAGTCTCTTCGCTATGTTGGCCAAAGCCTCCTTCTCAACGTTGAGCCAACCAAGCCCTCTTTCCAGAGCCTATGGGAAGCCCATGACAAACTACTGTCCCACCTCTGTATCTCACCAAAAAGAGCACAGTTGTCTTCCAAATCCTGGAAAAACTCTGGACACTTTGTTTACAAAACAAGTCAAGCTGATGAGCCTCTGTCTACCATCCCACTTCTAGGGTCCTACCGGAGATAGGTTAGCTATCTTCCCGTCACGTCCCATTGGAAAGGCACATCTATCCAGTCCCACTCGCTTCTGTCATGCTCCCATTTTAAGAAGGTCTCATTTAATTGCTCTGATCAGTCTTAATCTTCTGAGKTCACAAACATATCCACGCCTTTTCAAAGAGGAGAAAAGTACTGGGAGGAAGTAACCACTTAAAACTTCGGGTCATCATTGTAATAGTTGCAAGTAATATTATTATACGAATACACTTGATTATCAGCAGAAGCATATTTCCTCTGTTCATGTGCAGTCCTAACCTTCGTCAATTTTTTCTGCACTTGTTTCTCCTCCTAAGAACAACCAAATAATTGTGCCAGCATAGTTTGCTCTCTTTTTCTTACAAATACACACACCAATATTAATCTAATATAGTAAATGCTGAGAATTTAWTTTGCACAGAAACAATACAAATAGGAACATTATAGTTCCCTGGCAATGCTAGCTTAGCTATAAAGCACGTTGCATATATGCAATTATTTCTAATTCCATTTTTTAAAGTAAAATACATGTGTACAGGATGGTTAAAAAGCCTTCAACATGCTCGTTCCAATGCCAGTAAAATTCTGTGTAAATATATATGACTAACATGAAAGATACTTAAAAAGTGAGTACAACCTCTTACATTTTGAATAGTTTGACTATGTTTCATTTTTACTTCCATTCTAAATCATAGAATATCACAGAGATGGGTTTTGTGTATGTTTGCATGGAATGGTCACATACAATAATACACTAATAAAATTAATAAATTTTGGCTATAATATTGTATAATTTTCAGTTCTTGACAATGCRTATTTACTAGTTCCCAGAGAGTTAGTGTTCATCATCTCACAAACTGTGAAGTAGGATAACGTGTCTATGGGTTTTATAATGGTAGCTAGCTCAAATTCATTAGACTATGCTAATCTGTATCACAGAACCTGATGACCCTCTAGATGAGTCTCCTTTCATGGAAGACTGTTCTTTCATTCTTTCTTCTTGGAGCTCCCTTTTCAGTCTCCCTGCAAGGAAAAGGCATTACCTCTTATTCAAAATACTTCCACGTGATTTTTGACTGAAGCTTGGGAAGACTGGGAGGGAGACCTTGGCTCTGTTCCTAGTTTTACCCTTGATATGCTGTCAGACTCTGGGCTAATCATTTTTGCCACCTGTGCTTATACTCCCTATCTACATGTTGATGACAAATATTTTATTGAAAGCCTATTGAGATCTACTCTTAATAAATGCTGTGCAAGAGCTAACAGTTGTTGAAGTGAGATGGACAGAGGCTGATCTGCAAGAGGCAGAAACTGGAGAAGTACATCCTCCACAAGCAACTTCTCTCAAAATCTAAATATTAACACGTTGGCCRTGTGATGTGGACTTCCCATGCATGCCCTGTAATTCCTTTGCACAAGACGCATGCAAAAAGGATGGGAGAACAAGAGAGTAAGCATCATCTTTGCTTAGCCTCTCATGGAAAAGCTCTGTGGGAGATGTTGCAGCCAGTTACAACTTAGAGCAGCTGTGCATCAAGATGAGAGTGAAATGAATCCACCCGTGCCTTCCTAGCTACTTTTTCAGAAGGAGAGGCCTGAAAGCAGCTTAGAGAGATCTTTAGTTGTACCTTATCACTCTGCATTCTCTTGATAGCATCTACTAGCTAGCTTACTTTGTGTTATTTTTTTCCTGCTTCTGACTCTTGCCTACTGCAGAACACAAAGTGCGGATCCCAGCTCCACTTAAAAATTATTTGCAAAGAAAATCAGWTTCCTAAACTACCTCCTCTCTTCCCTTTCACCCTCCTTAAAATTTGTTTCATAAGTTGTGCTGCACACACTTTTCTCTTGTTGGACTTGTTCTGGTTTGATTATTTCCAATCTGAATACAGTTTGTTTTGCTAATCCRGGCTGTTATTTTTCACTGAAGGACCATTTAAAGAAAGTTTGTTTTTAGATTTGGAGATAGCTTTGTGCCTGGAATGTTCTTTGCTTACAGAAAAATACTTTTTTTCACCCTTTGTAACAGACAAATTCCCCCACATTTGTTCCCCCACAAATGCAGAGATCTCTGTGGTAGTAAGTGAGAGAGTTAAAAAGTGTATTTTATATCTGTGCTCCCCAGAGCGCTCTTTTTTTTTTTTTTTTTNTTTTTTAGTAACTTCTTAGGACAGAAAGGAATCACTTTGTATCAGTCTTGTATCTCAGTTCACAATTGGCATTTTTAACTTCTTAGGACAGAAAGGAATCACTTTGTATCAGTCTTGTATCTCAGTTCACAATTGGCATTTTTCAGCAAATGCAGGCTGGAATTTTTCTTTCTGTCCTGTGGCTTGTGTAGCACCAGCAATGGGCCTTTTGATATGTGAAAGGGACAGAGGCAACACAGGAAAATACAAAAGATAGAAGAAAGTCACAACTAGAGCTGCTTAGACAGGATTCTTGAGCTGAGACCAAACCTTGACAGAGAAGGAAGCCTAGCCAGGGATTTTCTTTGCATGGAAGTGATCCTATATAGGCTGAAGGTAGCAGCCTGACATGGTTGCAGAGAATTGTCTAGATTGTTTCAACTTTAAGTTTCTAGATTGATAGCTCCTCTACCTCCATCAATCTTCCTTCTTTCTCATATTTTTAGGTCTATGTAATCCTCTTCACACTGTTTTGCATTGTGTAGCAGTCTATGAAATTTGTTTGACATTTTTGCAGTCCCAAGCATCATTTCTAAGAAAGATTCAGAAAAATGTAATTGTTCTGTCCTTGAGATTCTTCCTGCACTGCATGACCCTACTTTTCCACCGCAGCAAGAGACATTGCAAGGTTTCAGTGCCATCAGTTGGCCCCTGTAAATTTGTATACTCTGCTGTGGGAGCAGAGATCAGGAGGAGAAGAAGGAAACCAAGCTGTTTGTGTCCTTCAGGGATTTCACAGCAGAGATCAACTGGACCTTGAGGAGCTTGCCTTAAAGAGCAGCTTTCCCTCAGTGGGACTGAAGGGACTACAGCTTGGATGAGTTCCAGTTAGGAAAGAACAGTCCTCCAGAGATGTAGTTTACTCTTTWCAGAAGAATATATATGTCCTCCTATAAGAGAAAGGACATTATCTGCCTCTAGATATATTTTTTTTAGTATGGTCTGTAGTCACTGGAATAATCAAAAAGAATTAATGCAATTCTTTAACTACAAAGAATAAAAATCCTCTTCTTTTTTCCTTTTACTTTCTCGTATTTTTATGGAAATAGGTACTTGCATATTAGTGTCTTTGGTATGAATATGCTTTCATAGACTTAACTCGGGAAAAATCATTTCCTGGCCTTTTCATTAGCATCCAGTGTAATATAAGYTTGCTTTATGCATCTTCCCTGTGGGGACCATAGCTTGGATCTGCAAGGCAGTGGCCTTGATGATCTAATGCAGCTTTCCCACAGAGACCTAGCCTCAGAAATATTCAATAACATATTTCATTCTTAAATTATTTTCAAAGCACAAGTCCATGGAAACAACAGAAGAGGATTACACACTTCTTACACAAACAGATTGTGCCTAAAATGGCAGTGCATCTGTGTGAATAATTAAAAAAGGAGTAAGTGCTGCATTTCTTCTTACAGAAAACCTCAGCAAGCAGTAAGGCCACTGTCCAAATAGGCGGCAAGACCTTTGGAGGTAAAGAACAAAGCTTTGTTAAACATCTAAATCAACAGGGCATATTTCAGTTCTGTACACTGTGAATGTACTGATTTTGTGTAGTATCTACTTTTTTTTTTTCTTTTTTAGTAGCAGAGTGTCTCATTCTTGCCTACACAGCCATTGCCATTGCTGCACAAGGCCATGGGAATTTGGTGAGTTTCACTTTGCTCAAATTTCTCCTCATTCATCCATGAGCAACAGAAAGATTTTATCTCCTGTGAAAAAGTTACATAATTCCATATGCTTGGCCCCACAGATACTTAGGAAACAAGTGGAGGACCAGGATGTGAGGAAATCGTTGCTTCCCAGCCTCAGCATAACCTAGAGGCTACCCTGCAAACTTGAGAGTTGAGATTTCTGTAACTGATGGGAACATCAGTGTAAGTTACTAGACTAGCGGAGGCCAGGCAGAGCACACCTTGCAGAAAGCTGACTTCAACCCCTCTGCAAACATAAAGGACACTTTAAAGGCACACCACTGAAAGTCCTGAAAGGCCAGTTGCCCAAGAGTGACCAAGAAGATTATACTACTCTGAGGATCACTAAAGAGCAAAATCTGTAGTATTCAATTATGCTGGCGAGCACCTTGATTATGTTGTAATAGTACAAAAGTCAAAGCAGTTCCCACAGGCAGAGGCATTTGCATGCCATATATACTCCACACCATGCGGAGAGTTGCTTTGTCTCTGCTCTTGCTGTAAGGTTCTTTATTTCGTTCATGATTTGTAAATCAATTTCCTCTCCTCTTTCAAACCAAAGAAATCCACATTCCTGCATATTTTATTTGACTATTCTCACTGCAGAGGAACCAAGCACCTTGCAGATAGCATTTCAGACTGCTTATTTTTTGTCTTTGCTCATTACAAGATTTCTCAATGTACTTTGCATCTGCAATCTTCAACTTCAATTCTGTCCCACGCTACATTCCCATGGCACAATTCCTGCTTCTGATATTGTGGGGGAGATGCAAAATCCTATATGCATTCTATATTTTTGTTGTCACTCTTCCAGGTATTAAAAAAGTGAGTTTATTACTGTCTCCAGAAAAAACAAATTTCACTACATCAGTGGTCTTTTTTGTTTCTAAAAATGATAGTCTTTCATACCATATTTTTTTCTTCAATGGTTCTTCATTTATTTTAAGGCTTTAGGATCTTTCTTTTGTATGATTAAATCAAAACTTAAAAAAAAGAAAAATGAAAGATTTCTTTCTCTATATCATTATAATCAAACTAACAATTGATTTGGGTCTGATTCATATTTGCATTCAAAGCCCCTTGTCTCTGCTGGAGCCAGTGTAAATGATTATCAGGCATTCTTTTTCACTTCTCAGAGATGGCTATAGCATACATCCAGAATCATTAGAAGAAAAAAAAAATCAAAGGGTTGGAAAGTGGGATGGGATCCAAGGTTAAGACTCTGCGATTTAATGTGGAGACCTTGGAGACTTCTGCACTTCGCACAAGGACAGATAAAAATCTTATGTAATCCTGCTCCAGCAAAGAGGCTTTGAATAAAGATCTCTACAAATGAAGCACCTAATTAACACCAAATATGTAGGGAACAAATGACTGAGAATAAATCTTTTGTATATTGTGCTTTGGTATATTGCTTAGAGATTGTGCCAAACCAAAACATCATAGATGAGTGCAGTTGAATGTAGAAGAGTACAAATATGGATCCAAGGCCAGAGTTTCATGAGGTGATGAGATCTGGGTTTGGCATGTAAAAGGTAAAAATGCTAAGCCATGTTCTGCAGAGAGCTCAACCAGTATAARTTCATTGCACTGGATCAAAGTCATTCATACCTTTCTGAAGTGGTATTTTTGATCCAGTAGATTTTTTGCCACAGTTTTGCCACAGTGCTGCAGTTGAAACCCTACTGAGTCACAGTTTTATATTGATTTCTTTCTCCCTTTTCTTTCACATTGCTGTAAGATCGCATGCCAAGATATTTCTGTCCCATCTCCCATTATGAGAGGGATCAAAGCTGTATACTTGTTTTTTTGTTTGAACTCAGACATTTCTTTTGCTGCCTCCAAAACAGCCTTAATCTCTTTCTCAATAACCAGTGGTCCAATTTACCTGACCCTGCCCATCACATGAGTGCCTGCACCTATGCTAAAGCCACCTTGGATGGAGAGCACATGCGTCTCAATGCATGGTCAAGGCATTTCCACTAGGATCCCAGCTGGATGCAAGGTACATCGTGGAGGCAGCTCAGATACCTAGAGGCAATATCTGGGAAGTCAACATACCATCTGCCATGTCACCTCCTTGCATACATGTGATGCAAGTGTTAGGTGCTCAGGTTCTGAAATGGCCAAGAAAACCAAGAACAATAACTGTTGATCTGAAGCTGGTTGTTATGTCCTGTCCTTGGAGCAACCAAGGAACATGACTGCAGACATTCACCCTGAATGTAATGGGAGCCTGTGAAGAGTGCCTGGGACTGTACGTTGCTTGAGGACAATTCACCTCTTTTGACGAGGCAGATAAAGGCTTCCTAATTGTGGGGATATAATGGCACTGAGGGAAAGGGGGAAAGTAGAGTCATGGGATCTTGGGATTTTTTGGACAGAAAAGAGATCTGGAAATTCAATGGTTCCATCACCTCAGATAAGGAAAGAAGATTTCAAGATCATCTGCTATCTTCTGGTACATCTCAGGGGAAAGGGAGTTTTATTTTGTGTTATTTTACTGAGCAGCCTGCCAAGCCTTGACACGGCAGATTGAGCATTGCTGACCCTGTCTTCCTCTGCGTTGCTGGCCTATCCAGCTGACTTATCTCACTGGACCACAGCCCTGATGGCTCCCCTTGCTGGCCTGGGCTAGCTGGCCAATTCAGCCTGCCATGTCCTTTCACAGCTCCAAACTCAATACCTGGAACTACATTTCCTTCATCCGTCCAGTGCATATGGCTTAGCTGATTACACCAATGACGTGGAATCAGTGGTTTTTCTGTTGTGAGCAAATTTCAGGCAGTAAAGGAGAGCAAGGCAGGGTCCATATCCCTGCCAAAGAGTGACCCATAATCATGGATTGAACGTCTGAATTTCTCTGAGGTTGTGAAAATGAACTTTGTCAGAAGGCTGTCAGCTAGCATCTCCAACATTTCACCAGCCAGTGGCTTCTCTGCTGACTTACCTAAATTTCTATCYCTATCTAACATGTCTAGACACCATATATTGTAACAGGAACTATTTAGCTGGCTCTACCGGTCTTCAGGGAAGAAATATTTTTTCTGCCCTGGAATGACTCACAGAATCACATCATCCTGCATGAGGGTGGTGTCAAAAGGTCATAGTGGTCACCAGTCAGGTGATGATCTGTCCTCCCTTCTCCTTCCCACACATTCATCCTTCCTCCATGACCAATTGTGGATTCATATGCATGTGACCAAGTCTAGGCCAAATCTCACTCTCTTTTCCCRCTCACAGAAACACATGCACCAGGAGTCCCAATGTGCACCACAAACCTATCTTCTGCTTTCCCCTTGCACCAAGCATACCACAGGAACCACTAAGGTTCCTCTCCCTCTCCTCACCTTCCAGGTGGAGATTTGGGGCACACAGATGTGTCTGGCTATCACCAACACTACCCTGYAGCCTAGACTTTCTCTGGTAGGGAGGAGGAGGAGAGCTTTGTCTCCCAGGAGCCTCTATGTGAACCACTTTCAATCTCTTGCTTAAAGAGCTGCCACTCGGGGGTGAAGCACTGAAGGAGCAATTGTTTTCTTTGATGGCTGCTRTGAATGTCAGAGCTGAGAGGATGAGAAAGAACTCAACAAAATGAACAGGCATGATCACAGAAGGAGGAGAGTGGTTTGCTACAGGCTTAGAGCCTTTCCACAGTGCATCTGCCAGCTAAGGGGAAGGTGGAATGCAAGGGGTACTCAGCAGTGCACTCCTCACCCACGTCAGTGTAAACACCATGTGGTGGTTGGGTTGAACTGATATCGAGTTAATTCCTGTGTAGAAGTAAGATTCCTGTCTCCAGGTTTCGCTGAGATCAGCAACATCTTGGAATATCTTACTGTTGTTTTTAAATAAACAGAAAGTCTAGATTCTGAATTTGGTCCTCCCAGTTCTTTGAATTTCAAACTTTGCCTAGACTTGGACTAYTATACAAGAAATTAGAACACAGCACCTTTTTAAAAGAACTTCAGCTTATGCAGAGAGGTCTGATCTTGCTAATGGGTCTGGTGGTACCGATCTCTGAGGGAATATAGAGCCTGACTCTGGAACCTATTAGGTACAGGAGTCTGGGCTTGCAGACCATGGCTGCAAGATGCTGGTTGCCAGTCTGGTGCTGTTCCCATTTCCTTTAGTTTTCAGGTTGAATAAATGACATTAAATATAAAAAGTGGACATTTATTTCTAATCAATTTGTAGTTATTTCCTTCTGTTGTCCTGGAAGGAAAAATACAAGTACTGAGAGATAAAGATACACTTTATTAATCAACTTTTAAATGCATTTAAAAATAAAAGCCTAGTGAAACTACAGCCTCAGGTTGAACTTATTACTGGAAAGAATGGAACTATTTACAATAAAATGAAATAATAAARCAGAGAAAATAATTAAAATAGAATAGTTTATGTGGGTATTTATCTGCCATTTTATTTTACTTTCAATTTTAAAACACAAATCTATTTTGTAAATAAATAGTGCATTCATATTAGCAGTAATGATATTGTCAGTTCCATTTTACATAGTTGAATAACTGAAGTATAGCTGCARCCAGATCTTGAAGAGTGGATACAACAAAAATTGTATCTATTAACATTAGATAGTTAGTGCATGTTGGAACTTAGTAAATAGCAAGTACTTTAAAATAATTTTTATTGGCTTTTCTCAGCATTTGTTTCCTGAAATCATTCATGAAAATAAGAAGTTTCCATACAGAAAATTCAAAGAAAGGGGGAGTCTTGAGAACATTTGTGCATATAAAAGTTCACAGAATGGCACACAAGCTATTAGTTTTTGTCATTACATCAAAAAAGACTAGGTTCTTTTGCCTTTATTAAAACATAAGCTCTTGTACTCTGCAGCAACATAATTTTCTCTTTTGGGGTTACCCTGTGAATAGTCCTATAATTGAACCACATCGGTAAATAGTATATTAAATTTGCTCATTGTAAATGTTTTAGATGAAGAAGATAAACACTTGCATTTGGAAATATTTGAATTTTCTGTTATTGGTTGGGTCTGTATCTACTTTACCTCCAAAATTTAATTCCTGCAGTGGCAAAAGTTTTAGCCTTTGCTGTTCTAGACTTTTGGAACAAGCTTTCTATACGTCTTTTTTATCTCATTTTACCTCAAACAAAATTCAGCTCACCTGGAAATGTATCACTTACTTATAATGGCATTCCATCACTCTTAAATTCAACCTTCCTGRTATTTATTCCTAAATCCTACATGTGTTTTGGTCTGCTCCTCTGAATGCTATTAAGACTAGTTTGTATGTGAAGTAGTATGCAGAATGAAATTGTGATCATATTCACAGTGTTTATATCTGAATTTTTTTTTCTTCAAAGATTGCAGTTAGATGATAACTTGAAAAGACAGTCTCTGGTGCSCATTTCATCCTTCAACATGTTCTGTACTTTGAGAGATTTGTTTGCAGCAGTTAACATCCAAAGCAATCCAGTGCATCATATTAATATAGTGGACTGTGCCATTGCTACACAAAGAATTAATGCTGAGGAAAGAAAACAGATCCATTTGCTGTGAAAATCTTTATTAATATGATTCATGGAACAAGGAATTCCCTTGGGGATGTGAGTTTTGCCTTTGAATTYCATTTTCACTTTTATTTCTGACAGAGCTGTCATGTAGCTCTTGAATTTCCATTGACCTCTGGCTTTTTTAGCATTATTCCCTCCCAAGGTTCTGCTGAAGCCTCCGTGAACCTCACCTTCCCACCAGGTGTCCTTCTGAATATATAAAATACTATCCTTTTTCCTTGAGAAGGAATGCATATTATAGAAGTGAATGGGCTCTGTGAGAGACATCTTCCAAGCCAAGATGTCAGTGGCCTATGTGGCATTAGCAAGTCGTTTGGTTCGTTAGGAGAGGATCAGAGTAGTTGGAGCTGAGGGCCAATATTTACACTGCAAGCAACTGGGAGTTTTTCCTKTAGACAACACTCAGTTTGGTCTCCTGGACAAAGCATCCCCAACATAGGTACTTTGAAGACACTCAAAGTATAAATCATTGGTTGAGACGCATAGACTCCCACAAAGAGTTGGAGCATGTTTAAAGGGCACCTGGAATGGAGTTTCTTCTGAACAGAATCTAATTCTGCACCAAAATTGCTCTGCAAACCATCCAACATGTGACAAGTAGAGATGACTGGGAATGACACTCTCAAAGCACATCAAACCAAAATCAGCCAAAGCTGCATGACTTACCTTAGCTTGATTTAGGAACAAGAACCAGGACAGCCCTTTAGCTTGTAACACAATAGAAAAGGCCTGTCCAAATCCCCTCTCTGCCTATGAAGAGACTGGATTGCATGATACATATCGAAGTATGAAAGCTATATCAAATGAAACTGAACCCGTGCCAGGCCGATAGACCTTCATGTCTATGTTCAATTCATGGTAGAGTGAGATTGCCATCAGTATTTAGTAAAATTTAATCTACAAAATGACACATATTGCCTTATACAAGTGGTATACGAAGACCCACTGGTCTAAGTTAGGAATGGTTTCATGCTTCACTAGCCCAGAAGGTGCAGCAAAGAACGTTATGTTCCTTATAAATGACATAATTCAGCTAATAAGATAAGTTCTCTAAAAAAGAAAGCTATAACTATGTTGCAATTAATATTTGAAATTGAGGAGAGAGAAATTATGCTTTGTACTTTTCCCTCTTCTGGACAGTTAAAACCATCTATTTCCCTTCTGTTTATCATCATTTCTGTTCATTCTTAGGGTAAGAACTAGCACAAAGTTCTCTTTGTTGGGCTGTATGCTATACATGGGAATTGTATTTTTTAACGTCGAATTTTGCATTTCATAAAAATGTTTATTAATCAGGAACTCTGAAAATTACTCTACAAATCTTATTTTTGTGTCAATTTAATTTAATACAATAGTTACATTCCCATTTACATTTATAATGTTGGYATATGCTGTTTTTCACATGTAAAGTACTTTCAAAGTGGATGTGAATTACACTTTCACTCCTTGACTTGCCTTAATGTACACAAGAACCTATCCTGACTCTTCACTCTTACCTTCTGCTAATATTATCTAAGTAGCCAGTCCTGGAGCCAGATCTGCTTTCATTTACATGATTACAGCTCCCAGGGACTTTAAGGCCAGTATGGAGCCTGGATCTTTAACTTTTATGTCACCATTAAAACTAATTGTGAGAGAGTTAACAAAAGCTGAGTGAATGCTGGATTGTAAGATCGTGACTGTATCCTTTACCAGCATTCCAGCCATACCAGTATAGATGGCAGATTGGACTGCTTGTTTTCATTGGTTGTGTGTATTTTTTAATTCTCCTTACTTACTAACCACAAAATACAGGCTTGGAATTTATACCCACAAAGGCAAATAAAAATAAAATAAAAATAAAATAAAAATAATCCAAGTAATTAAGAGAATCCTAATAATCCAAAATCAGTGTGTCCCATTAACACAGGGCTACTTATCTGATTATGTATTTGCTGTTTTGGGCAAGGTTGCATCACAAGAGACCCAGCTTAAAACTGGTTAAGCAAACAGCTAAGTAAGCCACATCTCTGCTCAGAAATGTTTTAATACTTGTTAGAAAAAGGATATTATGCTTATAAATTGTACTGTCAAAAAGAATTCTTTTTACTGTATATCCCATCAACTAATAATTGTTGGAGCATTTAGTCTGGAGCGGCAGAAGAGGTTTATTACTACTTCCTGGTCCTTGAAATTCTCAGAGGGCAAGCATTCATTTATGGAATTAAAATGAAAAAACACAGATGGCCACTGTTGATAACCATACTAAAAGCAGTTAGGAGCCAATCCTGGAAACATTTACTTATTCGAATAGCTTCTTCTCACGCAAATAGTTCTATTAAAATAAAAGGGATTAACAGAGAATAGAAAGGACTGGAGTTCATAAATATCAGACAAATAGCTAAAACCTGTTGCTATATGTATATGACATCCACTTATAAGATCCCAAAACACAGTCATATTCTCCAATCATTTTTCTTTCAGGAAAATGTATTAATCTAAGCTTTTCCTTTCTCTACTACAAAAGTAATCCAAAGATATGTAAAGGAGAGCACATACTTATCATCAAAACTCTAGGTAGTGTCAGGTCGAGGGTCCGTGGATCAGCTAATCAATAAGAACWATTTATGTTTCATTTTAATTTTAATCTGTAGGAACCTACCTTAAGATCTTATGCTCTGAGATCAGATCCATAAAAACAAGAATACCCGAAGAACACAAAACACTTTTATTGAATATTGGGACAGTGTCTATTAAATTGCAAATTCAGCTTACCAGATTCTTTCACAGACTGTCCTCTTGGGACTATAAATCAAATGCACAGGGAATCTTTTTCTGATGTCAAAAGCAGCCATTAAACATCACTTATACTGACATTTTCTTTCACTGACCAGAGGATAATATAGGTTTTGTAGCTATGGATGCAAAGAAATGCCCTGCATTCGAAACCTTCCATGTTACATGCTTAAATTTTGAGAGGCCTGTGCAATGATCAGTTCTTTTAAACGTTTTCCATTAATAATGACAACAATTAATGAAGTAAGTCTCTAGTCGCTCCTCTCCCTTCTCCCTCCCCCATGCCTTTTGTCTTTCAGTCTCATCCCGTTTGCTCTCTCTTTGTCTGGATTTTTTCCTTTACACTCCCCTTCACCCCTTTGCCCTTTTCCATGATGTATGTTGTCTTTTCTCTGCATGACTCTCATCCCTCTGTTTGCCTCTGTTTCTCTCACCCTTAAGACATTTTAATGCTTTGCCTCTCCCCTCCTCCTTTCCCYCTCCCTCCATCTAGATTGCCATCATTTCTTCCCTGTGGTGGCAGGAGCCTTCCCAGGTACTATGTCAGGAAAGGCAGACGGAGGGAGCTATGGGACTCAGTTTTTTCTAAGGCTGCTGACTATAATCAATCCTTCTATAGACTGGGTTTTAATTAATGTATCTAGATTTATACACATGCCTGTCTGACTCCCATGTACACTCACAATGAGACAATCGTTATGCTGTAGAAYAGAAAAACAGAGGAAAGGAAGTGTCTATCAAAGAATCTGGTTACTTATCCAACCTACTATAACATACTACCTTTCCAGGGCCTAGATCGCCTCGCTTCCCAGCTATTAGTTACCTAGGAAAGCAGAACAGCACTTAAGCATGCCCTGAAGGTCAAATGAATATCAAAGAAAATTAAACCTAATCATAAATTCCCTCTCTCTATCAGGCCAAATTTCCAGGGTCGAACACTTTATCGTTGGACTTCGCCAACCACATCATCAGGTCCCTAGCTGGCCTCAGGTAAATTTACATTTTTAGTTATTTTTGCATTTTGAATCAGTCAGATTTATACTAAGTCTTCTTTATATTGCTCTGATGATGAAAAGGGATCTTTGAGTGGCTGTAAATTTAAATAATATCTCAGACTAAAGTGATGCAGAGTCAGAGCAAAGTGAGAGCTGGGCCCCTGGCATTCAGCACAAATTCAGGAAGACATTTTCAAGAGTGGATGCCTTGCTAGGAGCTGAGCTTTAGCTGTTGCAAGTTATTGAACTCAATACAAGAATAACTGAGTGGAATTCTGTGACAGGCTATACCTATGATGAGACTGACTGCTCACAGTGGTCACATGTAACCTTTAAAATCCATCCGTTGCTTTTTTTCTGTAGATCTTTATCTTTTCTGAGTTAAAAAGCCTGTAAAAGACACAGCGTTTTGCACCAGCAGGAGCATCAGGGTATAGTAATGTTCTTTGCATACTTTGCTCTTGACCTATGAACAGGATTAACATGGAAAATCATGAATAGAAGTTTTTAATAGGAGAAGAAATTGTATGAAGAAATCTTTGGTTGGACTTGATAGCCCTGTTTTGCATTTACAATCTCTGAAGTTTCTGGAGCAGATTTTGAATAGAAATTCCATGTTCGTGCTCAGGTCACCGATAAAATCATTGCTATTTATGTACTCTGATTAGCTTAGTTCTGTGGTGTCTTTTTACTTTCTGTTCTGCTGAGATCCACCTCTGCCCTTCACCCCTGCTTCTTCTGTCTCTGGGCAGTAACGATCTGGGAGATAGGAATACTCGATAACTGCATGATTATAGTCTGAATGCCCTGTAAATGTTTTAAAAGCAATAATAAAAATGTGTGGCTGAGCAGTTACAACAGATCACTGTGGAAAACCTCTCATTACTGTAAAGACATAACTCAAATGTGTTTGTATGGGGGGGAGGATTTTGTAAAYAGAAAGAAGTTCCTTAGGAACAAGGGGTCTCGGCCAGGATTTCCTAAAATTTTGATCCTGGGAAGATATTCAGAAATGGTAGAATATTAGCTAAAGGCAGCAYGAGAAAATTCTCTGGTCAGCATTTGTAACAGAGCAGCCTCAAATGAAAGATTTCTGTGTGGTTCTTACAAGGTTTTGCAGACTGCAAGAGGCCAGGGAGGAACAGAGGAGGTGGGGAAGGTATGTTTGGAAACCCTTAAGCTAATGATAACCCTGATCTGGTTCAGCTGTAAGAACACAAAGGTCATACTCCAGTAAAACCCCCACATTGGAATGATAGAGCATTCTGCCTCTGAAAAGCAGAGAGGGTTTTAGCTAGATCATTTCTCTATACGCTGTAGAAATAGGCACAGCAGGGCCTCACAAGCAGTTGTATCAGCTCAGCCAAGGAAGTTGTGAGCTGTGGAATGAATGCCCAGGACCAGGGTGGGGTGCGTGATGGGAACTCTTTAGGTGGCCTTGCACAGAGGAAAAACAGGAAAGATGTGTAACTCTACTCTAAAAATGAGAGTGAGCTGTGTAGGTTTTTCTGAGCTGCATGTATGTTTGGTTTGTGAACACAGTGTAATCAAGTTGAACTTTAAACAAATGATTGTAGCAAAAAATTTGGGGCAGATAGAGAGGGAGAGGGGAGAAGTTTGAAAATTTATGGTTTGTGCTAATATTTTTTAACCTCCTAAACATTTAAGCAGCACAGAAAGAGTAGAATATATAGAGCAAATATTTTTTGTCCATGTGCATACCTAAACAGGAATTTATTGAAGTCTGTTTGTGCATTTAACTGTATCCAGCTACTACTGACAATATATTATAAAGTGGGTATAGCAGTTTGTTTTCTGGGTTGAACACAGGTTCAACATTTAATATTTCTTTTTTTTGTGTCCTGCTTTCCTAATAGGCCCTTTCCAAATTTGTTTGCTTCTTCTTTTCTCTAATTGTGTTTCATGGCTTTTCTTTGTGGCTCTTAGCCCTTTCGCTGTATATTTTTCTTTCACATTTTCCAATTTCTTCCACTTCCTCCTCATATTTCTGCCATTCCCTAATATTAATAGTGTTCTTTAAAAAAAAAATAATAGTACTATTGAAAAAAGTTTAGTCAGATCCACATGATCTATATTTCTTATATTCCTATATATTCCTATAATTTTTACATATCCTCCACTCTTCTTCCATTCCTTTAGCCTGCCAGTGCTTTGTTTTAGTCGGATGTACAGAACAACCTTCAGTTGCTGCATGTGTACCAGTAATGGTGTGATAGAGGTGACCCCCAACCAGTATGGYTATGCTTGTGAAAGTCCATATTGCMATCAAAGTTACCTTGGCAAAACTGAGCTTTKACAGAACTAGGGTAAGACAGGTGAAAGCCATACTTGAAAAAAAATATTTTTTTCTGCTATAACTMTTTTCTACTTCAGATATATTTTGCTGCCTGACACCTGTTACCTGAGCCAAATGCTTCTGGAGTAGGTCTGGCTTTAAATTAGATTGCAGTCACCTCTTGTACAGGRATTGCCTCTTCTCTCTGTTTTTAGAGAAGTTGGTCTAGCTACACTAGGGCCTCCACTGCATGTACCTTTTAGGGGCTGYGACACAAAACTGCTGGTGCAGGTGTCTTTCCTTCCTTGTGAGCTCAGGCAAAGTCTGGTGAATAAAATATGCGAGTGCAGGTTACGTCCACACAGCTAAACTTTCTCACTCCTTCCCACGAATCGGGGTGCTCATGGCCAAAGTGCTTGCTGGGAGTGGTGGCTGGCACGGCTGATGCCTGGGTAGGGGTGAGCATGGCCCGCGAGGGTGCTGCTTAGCACAGGTCACGCAGTGCGTGGAAGCAGTGAGGGATCGTGCGTCAGGGCTCGGCTCTGCCCTTGGCCCGGGTTGCTTCACTAGCACAGATGTATCCGGTCACAAAGGCTCGAGGGTTGTTTCCAAGGTGCAGCTTGGTGTCTGTTGCTTTTTTCAGGCCTCGTATCTGGTGTAAGAAATGTGCAATGAGAGTGCTTGAGATTTTTCCCCAAATTAGATCACAAGGGACCTCTCCATCTTCCAGCTGGGAATCTGCTGCTGATGCAGCCTCGCTCATTACAGAGTTTCACATCTAGTGGTTTCTCCTCTTTTCTCATTTGCTCTTAAACATAATCCTGCAAAGTATATTTAACCAGGTCAAAAGATTTTAATGCTGTTTTATCAATAAATGTTTCTCAGTGTTTGACAATTGCATGAGAAAACAGCCTTGGCCATAGCTCTGTACTGTCACTGTACAGAGTCCCAAATGACAATTAGCTTGTGGGTTGTAGTGCTGATCTATTATCTACAGCAAGGCTCAAGATAAAGAGGATGCAGACATAATATACATGCAGAATTTGCAAACAGAAGGAAGGAGAAAATGGATTTTAAAGATGAAATAAAACAGAGTAGACATGGCATTCCTAGTGTATGCAATGCCATAAAAAGGGAAAGTGTTAGGCAAGAAAAGCAGAATAAATAAGGGAACGTCAGTCTTCTCTGTTTAGGAGCTACTGTTAGCACCTCACTGGCACCACTTGTGAAGAAAGTCTCACAGGCCGGGCTCTAGAGCCCATTTGTGAGTGCTTTGCAAGAGTTTGAAGATAAATTAGTACATCCTCATTGTACATATTAGCTTTTAAAAGTCCTTCCTAAATATTCTGGAAAAGCAATTTAGAAAAGCTCTCCATTCAATGCAGTCGTAGGTTCCATAAACAGAAATTCCTGACACTTCAAAATCAATCTGTCTGTGTTACTCCTCCTCCAACCACAGAGAGCACAGTAAATCCTGATTTAGTTCCAGAAGCCTGCTGTCAAGAGCTGCTTTTAGAGTCCTTAAAAGCTACAGTGTCCTCATGTAATAGAAATGTAAAATTCAGTCACACCAGGGGTTTGCAATTCCTACCTGATCTTGGGAGAGGTAAAAAAAGTTACCTGCCTCTGGTTTCTTGCAAAATCAAGTAGTTATTTGTTTGTTTAGTTATGTGATGGAGTTGCTGGCCTTCAGCACATGAGCCACAGCTACAGAGCTTGTACTTTGTCAATGCCCTTTTCCTTTCCCTCCAGCCCCTCCGGCGGAGAACCCCAAGGCTCCATCTCTTGCCTACACAGAAGGTGCTCAATAACCTGTTGGCATTACATCAATTCAGCTGAGCCTGGCTGTGGACAACAGCAGCATCAATCAAGGAGGTGGCTGCCAGAGCAGAATGATAACTGTTTACAGCCCATCACCATTAGCTGGAAAATACACATGTTCTGAGTTATGACTGCCTGGGCCCTGCTGCTAGTGGGTATTTACAAGCTGCATATCTTGATTCATGGGAGGAGAAACGGAAGGAAGCTACATACTGCACAGCATCTTGTGATCATTCACAATCCAAAGTGTTTATCTGTTAAAAATCATGCAACTTCTGCTCCACCTTTGCTCTGGACAGACAGTAAAACACAACCCATAAATGGCCTGCTGGAATACTCTCAAATTCTTAAGGCAATAGGCAAGTTTATCTTGAACAATACCAGATTAATCTGTCCCAAATAAAATAGAAATGAAAGCAGCAGAACTTGCCTGCACTTTAAAAGGGAGTTTTAACTGCCAGCCATCTAATTATGTTTACATGA
Source organism: Rhea americana (assembly GCF_003343005.1). Taxonomy (NCBI): domain Eukaryota; kingdom Metazoa; phylum Chordata; class Aves; order Rheiformes; family Rheidae; genus Rhea; species Rhea americana. Next base: position 1,405,747 of record NW_028185372.1, on the reverse strand, counting down.
TTCTCTGCCCAAAATGCAAGTCATGGTACACTGGTGAAACAGGAAACTTTTACATTCCAGAGGGTCCAGACATCACAGAAACAACCGTGAAAAGTTCACACGGCAGGTCGGCCCGTCCCACGTTGCTTCAGTCAGCCACCATGCGTTTGTGAACTGGGAAATTTGCTGTCAGCGTGCAATCCTGGCAGGAGCGCAGGCATGCCAGAAAGTGTGCCAAAATACTTATGTGTGGGTGTGCAAGTGAGTTGGTGTTTAAAACCATTAGCTGTCTAACATGAATGTACTCACTATTAACTGAGAACATTACAGTCAGGTAATCCCTGCTTAAGCTGATTTTTGGTTGCTAGATATCCTTTATAGAGTTACAGTACAATTCTCTGCTTGTCCCATTTCCTTGACACAGTAGTGTTCTGTGCAGATACTAAAAAATGATAGAAATCTGTTTAAATTCCTAGTATTATGAATGTTAGTTCTTCACAGCAAGAAATAATTCTTTTGTTTTCCAGACATGACCACAAGCCCATTTAGCCTTCAAGAGATTGTTGTTCTGAGTAAATTTATCAAATGGAGGATATAAATTAGAGAGGAGCAAGAATCAGAAAGCTGGATCCTCACCAACTCTCTGACCTCGGGCATGTTTCAATTACTTTCCAAATCTGTCAGCTGGGTCATTTTCTATAAAACAGGCCAAACCCAAACCCTTGATCTGGACATGCTGAAATTTTGCAAAGGGATTCAGTTTCAGATCTAAACAACATAGTCTGAGCTCACATAGAGTTAAAGCCAAGTCTGTCATTACTAAATAATGACTTTGATTCCGTTTTTGAGTGTTAGATAAAATTAGGGACTGTGATTCTGAGCATACAATTATTTTAGAAACAGTTGTGCCTCAAATCACTTACCACTATTTAAAAGTCCTGCCCTCTATAGAATTTTTAATAGAGGTCAGAACCTACCTGGAATTTATCGCTTTACAGGTAAGTAATGGATTTAATAACAGAAGGATGGCTTATTTCTGTTTATATATTTTAACTCATCTGGCACAAGTTTAACTATTTGAAAATATAATTCAAGCTGCACAACTCTATGCTTCTGCTTTACGTACTATACCAGAAATGCAGCCTGTGTCACCCACTCAGAGCCATGAACCTGTTGCCTGCTGAAGTCAATAGTATACACTGAMGTTCATAACTTCAATACATGCTAAGTAAATCCTAGAAGCATGTAGCTCTCCCCACATTTTGACACCACTCGTGGATATATCCTATAAGATATATCTGTAAGAGCTGTAAGAGCATGTGGCAAGCAGGATAAGGCAAGCTAATGTTGCTGTCTGCAAAGCTCGTTGGCCTAGGGGCATCAGAATGATTAAACATGACCAAGGACAAATTTTGTTCTGATTTTGAACTTTCTAAATTACAACTCTGATGACAAAGCAATTGTGTAAAATGGCAACAGGATTCAACACCAAAGTGAAGTCCATCTTATAGTTAAAACAGTCTGAGGACTTGCTTAGTATTATGTCATCCACAACATTTCAAGCTAAAAGTGACAAGTGACTTACTGTCTATAAAAGTCTGTTAGTCTCTCAGCAGAGCAGTGTATATTTACTTCCCACCATCCTTAAAATATCACTGCACAAGGATTTTTGCTGTAGCACTCTTGCTCTTTACTGGCCTTTCTCTGTTAATGGCTGTACTTTTTAAATGAACACAAAACATACGTTTTTCATTTCCTTAGAATACTAAGAAATCTTTTTACAGGAACTGCTGCCTAAGCAAATTACAAGTCCATAATATTTCCATTAAGAGATCTTACTTTCCCCATGTTGAGTGCTTTTGATGGCGTATTATGAAGTCCAAAAACATGGCATGAAAATTGTTCTTGTGACCACAGAAGCATTTTAGATTTTTCTGATGAGGCCCATATCCAGGTCATTTAAATATATGTTTGATTTATGCTGCCTTTTTTCCCCTTCTTAAGTTATAGGGATGTGGAAGAGATACAGATTTATTTCTGAAGAATGTTTTCAAAATGGGAATGGAATGACTTCTACAGAACTTAAATTACACTTTGCCTTACTGGAGATAAATAGAAACATCCAGGTGGTGCACGAGCAATCTACAACTAGCTGAACATCTTTACAGGGATCATTACTGCCAATACAGGTTAAAGCCATCACTGGTTTCTCAGAGCTGTGAGCTCAAAGCTAGGGGAAGGGAAGAGAGATGCAAACCCTTATTAACCAAAGTGATTTATGTCACTTTTGCTCCGCACAAGGAACGTTCTTTTGGGAATGAAGGGCTTTGTGTTTCGCTGGGCACAATAGAATGAAGAAAAGTGTCAAAAATCTAAAACTGTCTCTGTAGAATGTTTAAAGCTGTCTGTACTAAAATGTGCATTACAGACTCAAATGTATGGCCTGAGAGCCTGATTTACCTATGCGTGCAGATTTGAAAGTTGTTGGGTTGTTGGCTTTTTTGTACATGTACTGTAGATCTAGGTCAAACTGAACATTAGATTTACTATTTAGATTTTTAATAGCAACAGATGCAAACTCTCCCACTCATGCAAGCACTACACGATTTTGCTGGTGTTGCAACTGTGTGCCTATGTCCTGGTAACTTTGTTAACTACCTGGTCATAWGCCTGTGCATAAGGACTAGTCCTCAACATACAGGGCCTCTGACTGAATTTGCATACATCAACACACACACACACGCACACACACACACCTTTCCCTTGCCGTAAGTCTATCTCCCATTTCACTCAGCTTGAAGGAATCAAAGGAGGGTCCTTGTATTTTATGAAGCTAAACCAACATCACAGTGCAGGTACCCCAGGGTTGGATGGTACATGGCATTTTATTTGCCTTAGTTATTGCCGAGGAAAAAAGCCCTCATATCTGTCAGTCCCACTTGGGCCACCTCCAGTTGCAGAGGCATGTTAGGATAAAAACACAATAGTTTACTCAGGAAGAAACAGAATCTGGCTTTGCATTACAAGGTTGGAAACAAGGTTATGATGAGCAAACAAAGGAACCAGTCTTCTTTTCTGCTGCTTTGCTGTCCTGTCCTCTACTTGTAATTCCTCCAGCTTGCCCTGCAGTGCAGAAGCTGAGGCATGCATACCTGGAATCCCCCATCTCCGCAGCTGCATGTTCCCATGAAACCCAGCTTCCTTCTGTCCTCCACATTACAGCTCCCCAGCTATACTAGCCCTTTCATGCCCATGGAAAGCTCCATGGCTTAGCCAAGACTTCAGTACTCAAGTACCGCAGGGACCTCGATTCCCTTCCTGCCTGTCCTTCCCAATTAGAAAGCCCACTGTATTACATTTTTTCTCTAACTCCTCCATCTCTGGGCAGCATAATACATATTGGGAAATTCTTCCCAGCTCTGCCATGTTCATCCTGCTACATATACTCCATGGAATACTCCTGTTGGATTTAGTGGTTCTGGTCCGCTACTGATGATCTCACACAAGCAAACTTTAAGGCAGAGGAGGCCACTGGGTCTGTTATCTAAGCAGCCTCTGTCCCAGTTTGCTGCGAGATGCAGAACTTCCTTATGTCACAGCTGAAGAGCCCACTAAGAAGGACTCAGCTTCAGGCTGGTAGAGCTCATTACCCCACTAGCACCAGGTCTGGAAGGAGAAAATCAGAAAGGTCTAAGGCAAGAGCCATCTGATTGGACTGGGGCAGAAGGCATCTCTGCGTTAAGGTTAGGATGGGCTGGTGAGCAAAGGTCAGAGGGAGGTATGTAACAGAGCGGAGCWGGGAAATGCAAGTTCTCAGACCTTAATTAGATTTGATACTAGCTGTGAAGAGAAAGGGGGAAGTTTGATCAACAGAAGCTGGTTGGGCTGGGTTGAGACTCAGTTCTCAAGGGACTGCAAAGCAAGGTTAGGGCTGATGCTAGCGGAAACAGGTAGGGCAGCTCTATGCTGACTGTGCAGCAGGGCGAGGATTATCTTTCAGTCRAGGGCTAGTGTTAGGGAGCATTGGGTTGTCAGGAAGCAAAAGCAGAGTCCATAACTTCATCTCAGATTTGTCTCTTTCAGAACTGGCTGAAATCTCATCAGTCTAGCTTCTGTTCTTTCCATGTCATGGACACTCCCTTGCCAAAAACACTCCTTGAAATGTTTTTCCCCCTTGATTTCGCTGTCCCATCCTCTCCTGCCACACCTCATACCTGATTTTCCACCCTGATTTTCCACTCTTGTTCTGTGAGGTCTTGTCTCTCTCTGCTCTGTTCTTTGCCCTYTCCACCATATCACGCTGATCCTGTCTCTTCACATTATTATCCATTCTATCTTTTSCCCACTTGCCTATGGATCAATGGATCATTACAGATCGTTTCTGAATCAAACTTTGTAGATGCTTTTCCCTAGCAGCATAACCAACAGCATAATACCTGCATAACCAGTTCCTAACCGCACTCAAGGTTGTGTCATCCTTATGCCTCCTTGTTGCTCATACTAATACAACTATTCATGGTGTTACATGCTGGAGCAGATCAACTCCTCCAGGTTAAAAGTGCATCTGAAGAAGGAAGAAATGGCGTTTTCTATTGCAATTCACCTTGAAGCTCCTCGATCAGCTGCATGGAAGTAACAGAGGGGGAAGTGCTGGGACACGAACAAGTGCTGGGATTGCTGGAAAACCCCAGCCTTAACTTGGCTTCCTTCGGTCAAGAGTATTACTCTGAGCACTTGTCTGTGTGGTTTATGGTAAATAGAAATGATCTTGCTTTACCTGCACTAAGGGCTAACTGGAAGATGCATAACTGGGTTTGTTTGGCCCAGAGTCCAAACTAAAAAGCTCCATTAAAGACAGGTTATATTGAGTGAGCTTGGCACTGCCCAACCCTAAACTTCAGGCATCCTTCTTAGAGCTAACATGGACAGGACTGAATTCTTCTGCCTGTTTGCCTTCTCTCCCAGCACAAAGCACCATGGGGGCTCCAAATAAATGGTATCCAGAACATTTTCCCTACGATTCTGCGTGCATTCCTCAGATGTCTGTCTTACGGACTTAACTCACTTTGTGTGTGCTGATGTCTAGAGCTTAACTTCCTTGCAGCTCTTGCCAGCTTCTTTCTTTCTTCTGTGGAAAAAGTATTTAGTACTTAGTAGGGATGAAAATAATAGTATTATATAGGTAATATGTCTAGGATACACCCAACAAATCAATATTCAATACTGAATGAGATCTTTCCAATCAAACCTTTAGCCCCATCTAAGGAATTTAATAGAAAATTCCATCCCTGTTATAAAATGCTATGAATTAGTTTAAATATTTTGTACAAAGGCACTGATTTCTTTAAAATTCACACAGACTTTTCCGTAAGGTTTCTCAGCTACATCTGTTTGATATTCTCATTCAAATAGGCAGAGTTTTCTGAAGATGCAGTATTTTTCATTCTTATTCTAGACTACACCTACTGTCCACTGGTCTAATGGCTGTAAAATTAAATAGAACTCTTAAAAATATCAACTGATGGGCATTATTGGTGGAAAAAAATCTAAAGATTAAAAGGTTGCATTGCTGCAAGAACTGGAATTCTTTGGCATGCCAACAGAGTTGCCAGCTGGTTATAACAGATGAAAAATGAGCAGAGCATCTGCAAGATATTTACAGTATGGGTAAAAGGAAGAGGGGAGTAGCCTTCAGAGTTTATCAGTGGTATGCAGAGGTCAAAATGTTTATCAAACCAATCTGAAGTGAAAAACCCTAATGAGAAAGAGATTCTGAATAGTCTGAGGAAGTTCTCGGATGATGAGTTGCATCCTCCTAAGTACGCTTCAGTTCCCTCGGGAACTGCAGCCGAGAAGGGAAGGGAAGAGGCAAGGGGAGGGAAAGGGGAGGAGGCTGCGAGAAGCTAGTGCTTGTGTTAGAGGACATATGGCAGCGGCATGGAACCACTGACCTACTACCTTCAGGCAGCCAACTCCTTGCCTTGGGCAGCCTGTCCTGCCTTGCTGACCATCCACATTCCCTCTGCACAGAATGGGTTTCATTACTGCTATTCAAATACAAAAGAAACTTATTCCGGACAGATATAAAGTGAAAATGTGCAAGAAGCAGATGCTAGTTCCCAGCAGTGAACTGTCAGGTCTCAGCTGACCCCTGGTAACTGCTATCCTACTGCAAGTCYCATGGTGCTAATGAAGCTCTGCCAAGGCTTGCTCCTGCGCTTATGACTGAGGAGGAGCGAAAGGAGCAGTGGCCAGGGTGGTAAAGCTGAGCAAGCTTGGGAAAGGATCATRGGACTGGTGAGGGCATGGGTGGTAGAAAGGCTGGAGGGCACAGGGAGGTTGGACAGGTGGGGAGTTAGGAAGGGAAGGTTTTAGAAGGCTGGAGGGAGGTTATGGAAAGATGGTGGAGGCTGCTACAGGAAGTCAGAAGGGAGGTTGAGGGAGGAAGCAAAAGTCCCTTCAGTCATCCTCATTTGCCTGGATTTCTCACTGCTGCAAAAGCCTAGACTCCTCTCYCCCACCTTTGATGGTGTCTGCTGTCCTTTGCCATCCTGCCTTTGCCGCAGCTCCCAGTCATGCATGGCAGCCCCACGTGCTACTCCAGTGTCTGCATCATCCTTTGTAGACCCTGCCTGGCCCTCTGCAGCCTGGTTAGGCTTTCCCGGAAAACTGCGTTGGTCACTCCTGGCTCATCTCCTCAACTTGGAGCTACTCAAGTTAGTGGGGAATTTCCAGGATTGAGGAAATTTTCCAGCCTTTGCTGTCACTGCTAGAGTGAAAGGGGTTTTCCAACATGAAAATCTATCAGTGTCTCAGAAAGAAGGCTGAAAAGACTGTCTAACTCTTCTCTCAGAGGTGAAATGAGAGATTCAGGTCCCACAGCTTTAGATCCCCAGTTTTAGATGAGATCAGTTCCTTTACAGTGGGCATGAAAAGGAGTTTTTCTTCCCACCTCCCAGCTCTCCTTTTGCATACATGAAAGCAAGTCAGTTCTGGATCTCAGCTCTCCCCACAATACAAAGAGAGTGTTCAGTTCCTGATGGCTTCTTCTTCCCCAGGATGGAGAGAATTAGGGCTCTCCTATGGGAAGTTTCAAATAGCATTGCCAGGATGATCACCCCATCCTTTCCCTGTTCTCTTTCCAGCATCTGACTAATATTAATCAATTCAGCTAGAGGGGAGGTGTTCAGGTGGCAAGGATGGATGGGAAGAGTCAGTGTGAGAAATTATGATATTTGCACTGCTACTGGGGTGCACAAAGAAGTGTGCTTGACGTGGAGCTCCTCAGCTGTACCAAGCAGCCTTGTTCAGCCCCCCGGGAGGATAAGCTGTCAGGCAGTAAGAACATATGGCAGAAGTCACCTACCGCAGCCATTCCTGGGAGGTTACTCACCGACTTCCCAGGAAATGGGATCAAGTCCTGAGGGACTAACTTTGTTCTCCGGTTTGTGGGCAGTAGTTGGGGTGACTCCTCTGAAGCAAAGCAGAAGCACAAAACTAGTTTAAACAGGAACCTTAGGGKTTTTTTTCCCTCATGTTTTGCCCAAGGATGTTTCTTAGCTGCTGACGGTGGTTGCTCTGAGGAAGGCGAGTGAAAGCACACTCTAGACCTTAGCCATGTGAATATCAACTGGTTTCAGGCATGGGACTTTCAAGGAGTAGTAGCAAATACTTGTTCCTAGCACTGTGCCACACTGCTTGCAACAGCAGTGTAATTTAGAGCTGCTTTCTGGCTGCTCTCAATTAAGTTAATCTTGAGAGACCAAAACCACAGCAGGAATAGACTGTGTACAGTCTGGCTTCCCTCCTCTGCCTACTCTGTTTTCCTTGACAAATTGCCCTAGTCTGAGGCTAACCTGCATTGTGGGGACTGAAGCTCCGGTATGGTAGATCAGACTCTCAACCTCTCTGCCTTCAGCTGTTTGAAAACACCTATATAAAAACCTGTAGGAAAAGTGATTTAGTTAAACTTGCACGTACAAGAAGCTTGTCAAAATTAGTAGGCCACATAACTARCATAAAAGTTACRTTAGATTATTTGCAGAATCCCACTKGAAATTTCAGTCCTGTGAAAATAAAACCAAATAAAAGTTATGAGGCGTTCGAAGCTAGCAGCTGCTCAGTGTGTGGAAAGATTGGGTAAGCTAGAGGCAGGGAGGAGCAGAGTAAGATTCTTCCCTGCTTCTCAAGCATCCCACGCTAAGCTTTCTTGGCATTTACAAGTCCCTGTATTGCCCTCCTAATACTCTGAGATGTGTATTTTGAAAGAGGAATTATGGAGAGTTTTGGAGGGGCAGCTGTAACTGGACTATGCAAGACATTACAAAGCCTTGAGGACTGGTATGCAGGAAGTTTGCAGGCCTCTTTCTCCACTGCTGGTGGAGGAGGTTAGGATGGGGAATTTAGACTGAGAAAACAGTGACAAATGACTGGTCTGTGGGGATGGGATTAGGAAGAAGGGGAGAAGAGAGTAAAGAGAAGATAATAGGGAAGGAATGTTGTTCTTGGAAGAACCTTGTAAAGAGTGAGCAGATCATGTAACAGCCACGGGCAATACCACTCAACTCTTCCATAAAACCACGGAAAAAAAGCTCTATGAGCTCTATGATTCACTCAGTGTCGTGATACTAAGAAACCCTGGACAGAGGGCAGTGAAGCTGGGGGGGAGGGCGGCTGTGCTGCTGCCTCTTTTGCACTGTCACCAGCCTTCTGAAGGGAGGATGTCAAGGGGATGGGGACAAACGCTTTTCAGTTGTCCCGTGTGACAGGGCAAGAGGCAATGGGCAGAAATTGAAGCACAGGAAGTTCCACCTGAATGTGAGGGGGAATTTCTTCCCTGTGAGAGTGATGGAGCACTGGAACAGGTTGCCCAGAGAGGTTGTGGAGTCTCCTTCTCTGGAGATCTTCATGGCCCACCTGGATGCAACCCTGTCTAMCATGCTCTAGGTGACCCTGCTGAGCAGGGAGGTTGGACTAGATGATCTCCWGAGGTCCCTTCCAACCTTACTGATTCTATGATTCTGTTCCCTTCTTGATCTGATTTACGCTGGGAATCAGGTCACATCTCTAGGGACATCATTCCACAGAGGAACTTACCATGTCAGATGGCTTTCTTCCTAYATCCGTCTTGGAACAGGACGTAAATCCACTGTGAGAATCCACAGTGTACAGCTGGCCCTGCTTTGCTCCAGATCCTTGTAGGAAAGAGGGATGGATCCAACCTTACTGATTCTACRATTCTATGCTGCCAGCCCAGGGAACAGAAGGGAGAAAGTGTCCCACCTCCAGGCCTTCCCTCTGCTGGAGAGGCCGTGCACTTCTCCAGGTCTGAGGAGCGAGCAGCAGACGWAAGTGTCCTGGTGGGACAGGACAGTGCAGACAGTGGCCACATGATGCCTTAGCATTGTATATAAAGCTGGTTTCAGCTCCTTATCATTTTGATTTTCCTAGGTTTCAATGCATTTGGAATTGCAGTCTATGCACTACACATTGCATTATGTGTTCTTCCTCAGCCTGCTACTGCATCTGTGACTATTGACTGTGTCTATAACTTGTTTAACTACCCCTGTTTCATCTTGAGTGATAGCAAGTCACCTCTAAAAGCTTTGAGCCGTGTAGTCCCTGCTACCATACCTCATTCCGTACCTATCCTTGTATTTCCATTGCGCTTGTCCATGTAAACATTGTRCCCATTAAAAGAAGCCTCAACTCCGAACTGTGCAAGGCATGTGGGAGCCACGCTAACCTTTCCGCTTCCTCTGAGGTAAATGCCTCCTGCTCTGGAACGTCATTCCTCCGGGCATATTGTTGCTTCAAAGTACAAATTCCATCTGGAAGAGATCTGATAGCCTGTTGTCTGGCAGGAGTCATTTCCTTTAGGTAAAATGCCTTTTTTTACACTTGGCAGGGAAAACAGTTTCCGAAACAACTTTCTGCATAGAAGTGTTAACACATAGCGTTTTTCTATTGCTTTGCCTCAGGGGTCTCAACAGGAGACATATGGGGAGACCATTCAATCGAGGAGCTCCCAACAGAAAGTGCGGTGTTGCATGAGCAGCACAGCRGAGTGCAACTCTCCCAGGTTCCCTGGTGCCTCCACACGTAGCAACAAAGTCTGTGCTGCTGCCCTTSTCATTATGGTGTGAGAAAAACTGTAAAACACAAATAGGAAGGCACACCCAGCATTGCTGGAAGGGGAGCTCCAAGAGATATTAACTTGCTGCTTTCGTTATTCCACTGTTTTTCTGGGTTCTGTATTCTCGTTTCATGAGACTTTTACCTATTTTTTTTCTTTCAGGGGACCACAGACCCCAGGGAGGATGAATACAGAATAACCTGGTGCGTACAAGGCTGTCTCAGTTTGCTGTGGACTGCCTGGGGGCGCCACATCCCAGTGCGACTGCTCTGGGAGCAGGCTGCTGAATGAACACTTCCCARCTTGACGTGAAGCTGGCAGAGGTGGTTCACAGCAGGTTACCCAAGTTGGTCTCTCACTCCACCAGGAAGCATGGCTTGAGCCTGTCTCAAAGGTCCACAGCAGACCCTAGTCTGCTTTTCCCTGCAGACAATCACATAAAGATGTGTTTGTCCAAGGGAAAGCAACAGTTTTAACTCCTTGTTACAGCAATTGAACAGACTTTGGTGAATTGCTTCCATATATACCCGTCTGCCAGGTATATATCCTAAGTCAGAGATCTCAGGCATGGTGGGATGCTTTTTTCTTTTTATTAACTATTCCTTTCTTCAGAAGTAATGGAGACCTCCCTCGCCATAGGCCATRACATCTTAAATCACTCTAGCTGCTCCAGAAGTAATTGTGCCCTGGGAGCTATTAGAGATTTTAGCCGTATGGATCTCCCATCGTTTCAATATAGCTGTGTTGAAGGATCCTCACTTTGGCTTGTGCTACACATATTCACAAGCAGCAGCTTGCCATCATTTCTTAGGTGATGGAGGAAATCTGTAGCCCCCATGTCCTTTGCAACATTAATCACAGGCCTTTTGCTTACACTGGAACATTTCAGCTTCCGTTACAGGCTCCACAGAGTTACTGCTACTGTCTGTTGGCTTTATGCTTCTGCACCGTGGCGTAGCAATCTCATTGAATGTTGCATGGAAAGTGCAACCCAAGCAAATACAGATGCTGCAGGAAATGTGCCTGGCAGTGTGAAGGTATCATTCTGCTCTGTGACTCAGTACGGAAGCCATGCTCTTCCCCTGCATCCTACCACCCYCCTCTTTATTGGGGCATGACACTTTGCCTGCACAACCTTCCTGTCCCATACCTTATCCAGCAAAACTGACTTGACTCGTTTTTATCTGCTTTGCCTTGAGCTATGCAATGGTCCATTATTTATAATTCTGTAAAACATTTTGAAACGTTAAAAAGGTATGCAACTACATTTTTACACTACTACAGCACACCTTGCTCTTCTTCCTTGCTCTATTCGGAGGCCAGAGACCTCCTGAAATGTGCACTGTTTCTTTACAGCTGCAGTAGGAAGCATGTCAGGAGAGGAGGAGTGGAGAGGGGAAGGGGGAGAGAGGAAAGCAGGGCTGGGGTGCAGATTCCACAGAGAATCTCTACAGACAGAAGTCCAGTTTTGGGCATCTTACCATTTTCCAGCATTTCAACCAGGTTCCTTGTTCAGAAAAATAGCATGTTCCCATGCTATTTTTTTTTAACCTAGAGAGCAAACAGTGCTAGGGGACCTTGCACCCTTGCAGGTGCAGCGGATCTGCCAGCATAACTGAAGGGCTCYACCACTGCAGAGTGAAGCTATGGATTTGTGCTGCTGCTGCCCCATTGCCTTGCTTGGAGTCTGCACCTCTGTGGCCCAGATCCCTTGCTAATCCTGCCCTGGCTTGAACACTTCCCCCCCATCTTCTCACCCAGCATGTTGGCTGAAAGAGATGTTTCCACAAAATTATTACACGTGGAAGGTAAAGAAAATTCTATCTCTTAACAAAATCATTGGGCCAGGAAACCTAAAGACTTGTGTAATTACAGAGTGGGTTACTACTCATTTAATTTTAGCCCTCCAAAAGCCGTGGCCTCTAACCTCAGCTATATGTCTGGTGTCTCTCTGTAGTTTGTGGAAGGAGATAAGCCTGTCTGGGGATGACTCACTCCATCTATTTTAAGGTGGGGTGAATCACCCCTTTGCAGCTGCCTGTTTCTATCTGTTGACTCTGCAGAGAATCCAAACTTCCTTAGACCAGAGATACCTGATTTGAAGTAGCTGAAGTTAAGGCTAGAATCACCCACCCTTACTCATACAGAGAAACATAGTCAAGGAAGAACCCTTTCTCCTGCCTGTACTCCAGAAAGTTGTCTTATAACTGGATAACTATTAACTGCATAACTGTTGCCTGTCACACAGGACTTGAATACAGTCTTTAATCAGAGAGGTGGAGCTGACTTGAGCAGCCCGAGATGGGGGCACTGCTGCTTGGATGTAGTCACATGCACAGAAAACAGTGCATAATAATCAAAAGAAAAATGATGGATCCTCATCTCATTTCCCCATGGTGCTATGAGTGACACAGAGTTTCCTTTTACCTTGGTGCATTTTAACCTTCCTGGCTGCATCTTYGTTGGATGCTAGAGAAGCTTTTTCTCAGTTCAGTGAAATCACCGTGTGGGCAGCAATGCCAGCTATGCCAGCCTGAAGCCCACAGGAGCTTATGGAGARGCACCACAAGCAAGTCATGCCCGGGAGGGGTAGCTGGACTTTATAAAGGCCATTTCCTCAGGGTCTCAGTTCTGGATTGCTAACTGATTGCAGTAGGAGCAGAAAGAGCATAATGTATGATATAAAATATACAGTAAGTATATGTGCAATTAGGCATTACAGTGCCTTTCCTATGACTTTGACCTAAAGCTGCCTCTGTTCTCCCATTTCCTTTTATGCATGATCTCATTTACACTCACAGCACACCAGTATATTCCTGACTTAAATACCACTCTGAGTGTGGTGGGAATCAGGCCCAGCTCCTCATACCATTGCTGATATCTGCTGAGTCAGGTGGACAGGCTATGGGGTGAAACACCTCGTGAGGCCCCAGGTGGCCCAGCTTTCACTGTAGCTGTCTGACTGCGCAGTCAGAGCAGGTGTCACTGAATATATCTTAGGGGCATTAAATATACCTTAGGGGACCAGCAGATGACCCTGGAGTACACATGGCCCTGTGGGAATTTCRCGTGAAAGTGCAGTACGGTGGGGTGCAGCAAAAGGAAAAATTAAAGAAAAATAACTTGGAGAGAGAGAGAGACAAGTGTTTCGTTTTTTAACAGACATGTAACATCACTCTGTGATCCTTATCTTCACGTCTGTGTAGGTGCTTGTATGCTTTACTGTTGTATGTAACTTTCCTCATCCAGTAAAATTGCTTAAGGAGTTTGTAAATTATAATTAAAAAGTAACCACACTAGCTTGTTCTATGGGTTGATTTTATTGCTCAGAAGTGCCTGGTCCCAGGCCAAGGTCTTTTCTGCAGGATGCCAATGTGCTACGTGGCTAACAGCTTCTGTTTCAGAGTTTTCCATCCAGGCTTTTGAATCCTAGGCAATTGCCAAGCCGCCTGCCAGGCCAGTTAAGAGATCGCTCAGGAGAGCAGCCTAGAGTCTGTTTAACTAACATTTTCTTACAGTTGTGTAAGTAGGAAGGAGTAGAATACCAGTTAGGAGGAAAACTTAAGCCCTGTCTCTAAGAGGTAAAATTACCCCATTTCACCTGCTACATCTGACCTCAGCCTCCACCCTTGTGCCTCCCGCTCACGGTCACTCCACAGCTTTTGACTGTCCTTTTGTTTTCATCTTTTATGCTAATGCTATTGTGGAAACCTCTTAGAYGGACTGATATGTTGGCCTAGAATATTTGCTTATGTAGTATTTCTTTATCAATTCTGGCTGATCCACGTCTAATTTGACTTCCTTTCCAGTGCGTCCAAACTAGCAACATCTTCTGCACTCTTTCTGCACTATTTTGAGTCCCTCTTCAGATCCCTTCCCCAGGTTGCAACGGTGTAGTCCTGCACAGCTAGTGGTCCCATCTCTGCAAGGCCATGTAAATGCAAAGTCTCTCTGGCCATTTGTTTTAATGTTCTTTTTAAATGAGCGATAATGTGAACCCTAAGATATCTGGGCAYGTTCCAGCTGGAAAATCTTGCTTAAAAGAACTTCCTTTAGTAGTGGCTATAGGAAATGTTATTCTTCCCTTTCTGTCCTACCAAAAATGGGTATGATCTTGCTGCTGCCATCCCATCTTTGGCTGAATTTCAATATGAGAATGCAGATACGATGAAAACGATTTCATGTGAGATTTATATGAAAGTGTCTTCAAATAATTAATAGGAGGATCTATCTCGGGAAAAATAGCTATTAGCTATTGGCAGATGGGTCTTAGTTACTAACCTCCAAAAATTGCTTCCATCAGTCACCTTGGAATACCCTGGTGCCTTGATATGATGAAATAGTGTATCTGAAAGAGAGAGRGTTGTCACGGAAACATAAAAACAGCCCTGGAAAGGATGTTGAGGGGCCAGCTAGTCTCTTTCCCCGTTACAAGATAAGATCAAATATATTTTAACTATTTTTGATAGAAGTCTCTCTAATCTATCCTTAGAAACCTCTGCTGCTTCCCAAGGTAATCTGCTCCATTGCTTTTTTTTTTTTTTTTTTTTTTTTTTTTCTGATAGATAACCACTCCTAGATGGCTAATCACTCTGGTTGGTATCCTTATTTCACTTGGTCTACATCTATTCTAAAGAATATTTTCCCAAAACATAGTTCTCTAGGTGAAGCTTTAACAATGCTGATTTGAACTGAATTATTACTTTCTGTGTCTTATTTGTTACATTTTTGCATCAGGATGGCACTGCTGGCACATGGCAGGTTGGTAATYTGCCTTAGCTCCTGGATAATGTACTTGTGCTCCAGAAGAGACYGAACAAGCATGAATGTATTTTTTTAGTCCTGTCCTGTGTGCATTACAAATAGGTCCTTCCTTTTCCACAGCACAGCTTTGATCAATTTGGAKAGTGGGAATTATGGGGAAATTCAAGTGCCCCTGTTTGGATGCAAATGCTTATAGAGGGCACTGCAGAAGGGCAAATACCCCATCTGACTAGATGAGTTTTGAATTTACTTCTTGAAGCCCTATATGTGTACGGAGGGATAGGTCCTCAGTGGTGTCCTCTGCACTCCTCAGGGGTTTGCTTCTCTCTGAGAAGCCAGAGTTATGTCATGGCTCAGGGAACCACCCTGTAACAGGGATATCAGCCAGGTTCACATACCAGACTGTCAGTAAGGTTGTGCTACCAAACCACCCAGAGTCCTCTGACTGTTTCGCTCTCTATTGGGAATGATTCTGCTTGGGAATGGCTGTCTAAATCAGTTCTAATTTTTTATTATTCTTTTGTAAACAAAATAGTTTGGTAAAACTGATTGAACTGTTTTATTTAAACTGTTTTACCATTGAAAAATGTGGATTCTCACTGCATGAATTTTGCGAAAAATATGTGGTTTATTGATTTTTCCTTAATCCATGTACTGAAAAGATTTAGTTTGTATATCTGTTGTGTTGTCTTGGGAGAGGGTGGGCTGGGTTTTGTTTATAACTCTCTTTATAGCTTCTCTGCACCCAGGCTCCTCAGTTGCACTATGTCTTCCATGATATGGTTGCTGTAATATAACTGTCTCCTTTAACTGTGATGAATGGTGGTGGTACATCATGAAAGGGAGGTGCAATTTGACAGGCTGCTATGAAACATCTGAATTCCATCTCCTGCTATTTCTTCCTTGAAATATATYGATTTGTTTTTCAAGAGAGTATTTCAAGGTTCACTTTCTCCCTGCCAAAGAAATCTAAATTGTACTGTTCTACCAAAAAAATATTGATGTCCCAAACAGTTCTGGATTTTGCTGTGGAGTTACAAAGTGCCCATTTCCAGCAGGGCAGCTGGGATCCCCCTCAGAGCTGGCAATTCCACCYGCCAGATTGCCTGAGTCACTGGCCYGGGTAAGAGGTGGCCTGCAGCTGCCTTTAGCATGCTTCCAACTCAGCTTTCCGCTCCTCAGCAAATTGCCATGCTACCAGGCTGCTCGCTGAGCCCAAATGGTCACTCAGCAATTAGCAGGGCAGCAGGAAATAAAGAGCAAGGAGGGCAACAGGAAAACTTTCTGCCAGGCTTCATTAGCAATGAGTGAAGAGTTGACGTTCCTTGGCCTTCGCATGGCAATGATAGGTATGTAATTGGTGATTTTAATCTACTTGGTAACAGGTAAATGAAAGCTCTGCAGGGACATTGCTSTTTTAGTGCTTGAACAGGCATTTGACATCCAGTGAAGTGGCAGATGAGTACCACTAAGGTGCAGACCTAGATGTTATTCAAGGGTAAATGTGCCTGGTGGGGAAGCAGAAAAAATCTGCAGTAAAAGCAGCTCACAGTGATCTGAGAGCACCAGTTCCACCACGGACTAAGGGTATAGAGGGCCAACACAAGTGGCCCCCAAACAGCTTGCTTCTCACTTGAGGGCAGTAGAAGGTTTTGTGCAGGAGGACTGTGATTTTATGATACATCTGTGCAAACTGCAAGGGCCAGAGCAAGGGCTCGTCCAGGCTTGCCATGCTGTTTAATCATGAGCTCACTCCTCACACTTTCCCAGACAACACCAGGTTCAGTAGGTAGCATAAACYAGGGACTGTTTTCCTTAGGCTRGGGATGGAGCCACCCTGTTTYTGAGRGAGAATAACTGGATGTGAACTTCTGTGTGCTTGTAGCTCTCAGAATCTKTATTGCCTCCCTGAGCAAAATGGGGAAYAAATGGAAATGTGGGATTCAGAAGATGCAGCAGCCAATATCTGAACTRCTGTGAGCCACACAGCCTTTGAGGAACGTATGCCATGCCATCTCCTCCTGCATCTCACCAAATGTGCTCCATGGAAGGACTAGCTRGTGTATGATCAGAAACTGCCTTATGTCTCCTTAGATGACTGGATGCATGTCCATCACATCCAGTCCAGGTCACAGGACCAGGTGCCACATCAACATCCAGACATGCCATCAGAGGATAAGGGTGGGCCATATGTGGGGGACTGTTTCTGAGGAACAGAAAGCAGACTGCACATGTGGAGGGCTGAGGAAAAGGGGTAGCAGGAAGTGGGCTGTCAATGCASTTCATACGAGTCCTGAGGAAAGATGGTGGAAGATCCCATCAGATGATTTTTTTCTGGGATTTACCTTTAGAGTGGCTGAAGGTGGGTGCTCTGGCTGCTTATATCAGCACCTGCTGCCCTACATTTCCCTTGAGGCCCCTTCTCTATTCTCCAACAGTYTCCGTCTGTCTTATTGCTGCCTCTTTGTAGATGCTCATGCTGATCTGCCGGAAACTGCTCAGTTCTTCCAGAGGCTGGGAAGGAGAACAGGTTCTCCCAGGCCAACAGGTTCTCAGGAGTCCTTTCCAGTTTTTGCTAAGCAAAAATACAGCAGTGAAAATTTTTACACCATTTCTAAAGAAATGATAATTAGAAATGTAAGCCTGATCTGTTTTCCTTTACCTGAGAAAGACTAACTTTTGCATAACGAAGTTACAAATACCAAAATGGTACTTGTAATGGKTACTGCTCTGTGGTTATAAATACCAAAAAATGGCGACTATACTGTGCACTACATTAGAGGCCAGATCTTTAAAGATAGGAATGTGATTGAGTTATTTAAATATCTGTATCTCTCTAGGCAATATAAAGGAACAATATTCGTCACCTTCATCCCTACRAGTGCTTGAGCTGAGATTCCTGAAACTGGCTGCCTAACACGGTAACCCGAAGTCCACTATTTAGCCATCTGAACAAGCTGTCTATGTCTCAGACTTTCTGAGTACTTTACAAGTCCCATGTGACTTTGCTAACAGAAAATCTTGGCCTTAGAGTCTGGCTGTTACATTAAGCAGCGCCAAGCCTGGCCATGATTATTAGAGCCAAGAAAACCCCCATTTGTGTTTTGCCACATTCCAGGCAGAGCTGGCCCCTGTCCAGAGCAGACCTGTGCCAGGTTGCATTTTCATGCAGATTTGCACAGCTTTGCTCAAAACGACCCCCCCCAAAAAAAATGTGACTCTGTGTATAAAGATGTTGAGTGTAAGGACTCATATACATCCCATATCGAGGCAAAGGAGCTCTGAAATCAGTGTGGGAAGCAGCAGTAGGAGTCAAGAAACAAGTTGCAGTGGGAAAAGCTGCTGGGATATGCCAGCCTGTGGCATCTGAAATGTTCTAAGAAATGGAGTTAAGTTTGCTGAGGCTGCAACTCAAAAGACATAGCCCTGTTTCAATATACATTTCTGCTTTGTATATTAAACTGCTCTTGCTTCAATATTTTTAAATATTTAAATAGTATAAAACTACATGTTATATAATACAATACAAAGTGCAAATGCTTCCATTTTGCCAAAATAYAATCTTCATAGGCTCAAGACAAGGTTTTTATTCTTTTAACAAATTCAGAAGCTGTTCCAGCTTTAAATTAATSAAGCCTAAATCTCTTCAAACCTCTCATAGAACAGAATTTTATTCCTCCAGCCATTTCTYTGCAGCTGCTGTATCTGCTTCTATCAAAAGGATCAGAAAGGGGCAGTAAGACAGTGTAGCATTCATGGAGCATGTGATAGTGAGTGCAAAAGCTACTGTCTGGAATCAGGATGTCATTGTATGARTTACAGAAAATAATAAAAGTTAACAGTAACTTTCATGTTCTTGCCTTGTTTTGGGGAATATTTACTTTGCAAACTGGCAGTGTAAATATTTAAGTACAAGTTATGATCTGTCAAACCTTAACATTTCAATGGGAGTTTTACGGTAATTAGGAGTAAAGACTCTAAAAGTTAGATTGTGATTTCTGTAGACTGGTCCTACTTGTATGTACAGACTTGAATGTCTGACTCACTAAATGAGATACATGGAACAATAATGGCTTTTACAATGATACTGTTCTTTCTGTGCTCTGGTGTTCGAAGGAATAATATGCCATCAAGGTTAATTCAAARTAATCCAGAACTCCCTGTCTCCCAGGTCTGGCTTATTTTGAACATGGCCAGTGAGTTCATGTAATTTTGAACTTGTGTTGCTTTCCTCCCTCAGTTTTAATTCTTCATGACAATATCTTTTTGCTGGTTCAGTGCCTGTAAGTGAAAAAACGATTGCTCTTTTTCCTTGTRGCTCATAGCCTCCGTGAGCACAATACAGCCTGTAAAATTCAGCTGCCTGACCAGCAGAGCTCCCTGCTTTTGGAAATGAAACTTTGGATGTCCTTTGAGTTCCAAAAAATTAGTAAGTGAGGCAGCTCACAAATTACAAATTACAGCCTGGTACATGAAAGAAAACCCAAAGTGGTTTATTTATATACTAGGTTATGGTTTGTGTTGGTTCATGAGTGTTTAAGCAGTCATTTAACTGTGCCTGCAGCTGGAGTGGGAACCTCCAAAAGAGCGTCAGGCAGATAGTGGGGGCAAGCAGTCAAGTCAGTTGTCCCAATGTCACTTGTGATAAATCCCACTTYATGAGTCAGAGCCCTCACCCAGCTGAAGTCATTGGTGCTTTACATGTGTCTTTGGTAATCATATACATAACTGGAAATGTGGGTGTAAATTGCCCATGTTGCAACCTCACTTCCTTGCACGGGTGTAGTGAATGACATGGGGGGAGCCACAGGCACCAACTTTTTTAAAACAGCATAAAAAGCTTTGCCTCTGGACTCGTGCATCATTTGATTTGATATACTGCCCGATGCTTTGCAAAGTGTTCTTTACTAAAAACTGAAAAAATCATTTTAAACAAAATGCAGTCATGACAATATTTGATAATAAAACACTGTAGGTGTAATGCTCCTTTGGGCGTGGATTCTTTAGAAGTTGAAGGGAAAATCTTAATGCTGTCTACAGCTAMCTAATGGAAGGATAAGACTGAGCCAGTCAGCTCTCATCAAAGGTATATGGTGGTAGGAGAAGAGGCAAAGCACACAAGCTAGAACATGAGAAATCTTGATTAGACATAAGGAAAACGTTTTTATCATGAGAGTGCTAGGGATGTGGGGAATCTCCACACCCAGA
This sequence comes from Rhea americana, assembly GCF_003343005.1. NCBI lineage: Eukaryota > Metazoa > Chordata > Aves > Rheiformes > Rheidae > Rhea > Rhea americana. The sequence goes on along the minus strand of NW_028185372.1, from coordinate 1,385,661 downwards.
GTTCTTTAATACATGGCTGGAARAGTGCCTGCTCTACCCCAATCTACTTTGAGCAGGGCTTTGGACTGGGCAACGGCCATGGATCCCTGCCGGACTAAATTTTCCTATGATTCTGTGACTGTAATACAACAGTGTCACAACAGTAATAATACAAAAAGGAAAAGCRTAGTAGTTCGAATTATAGAAAAGCACAGTAATTCTAATTATAGAAGTATACATAAACTGCAATATAATTTCATATTTGTTGGACAATTATCCCAAAGCAACTCACCGGAAAGCTTAGCAGCTCCAAATACCAGCGTCATCATCATATGGTAAATAGAATATGTTTTACTCACTTTTCTAGAGAGCTGACCCAGATGAGCTTTGCAGRCATCTTGGCTATCCTAGACCTGTGATTGCCATCTAGTGGGCTCTGCTTTTCATGCATACTTAAGAGAAACCGGACCTCTCAGCGGGTTGCCGGAAAYGTCTGTGCTCTGTGTACTTTTCTGTCTCTGCTGGAGATTGCGTTAGATCCTTCTGCCCTGTCTCCTCTTCTCCGTTCTGTGTGTCCTGTCCTGCTCTGTGCCACAGGCATCTGCAGAGCAGAGCTGTTATTGCTGCCGTCCCACTGCGCAGCCCCACAGCCTGGGAGCAGCTGCGTCCGACACACGGGTGAGAAGCCGCGGTGCTGGGCACGGCACAAAGTCCGGACCTGTTCAGGGGAGCCCCGTAGGCTGCGTGCTCACCTGGTGTGCTGTGATTTGTGAGCAGGGTGTCCTCTCATCCCATGACCCAAAACACAGTATTTATCCCTGGCTGTATGATGTTATCCAGAGACAACAGGCTCGGGAGGTCACTTATTCAAGGAAAGTAATCGAGGGCATTTTCTGAGCTGTGCATAAAGCAGGGCCAATGCCTATACCAGGGAAGCAAGATACCCTCCCCTGGGGCACAAGACCATTTTGCAAGCTCCTGCTTTCCTGGAGACAGCTGTGCCTGCAAGGATGGTCATCTCCAGAGGATACCCAGTCACTCTTCTCTGACAGGAGTGGGCTCTGTCACGGCCTCTGCTAGGTTAGACTGCCTGAGGGACCACAACATTTCCACCACCATATTACAGTTGTACTGTGTCAGCCAGTTAGTTGGAGGTGAATGATGTATTAACCTCAACCAAGAGAGAAGTGGGATGCCAGCAGGACTGCAGTAGTACGAGAGGGACAGGAGAGACCTCAGTGTCAGGAACTCAGTACCTCTAACTGCTCCCTGCCATTAGTTTGACCTGCACATCCTTGCCATAAGGAAGGCATGAACCAAACTCCAGGCAAACCATCGCCCAAGCTGCAAGTGCCACCGGTGGCTTCCCCTTCCCAGGCATCACTAGAGGGAGATGGAGCACTGAGCTGTGGCACTACCCAGAAGTAGCTCCTAGCTCCCCTCCTCCCTCCCCGCCCTATTTTCCAAGGATTTTCTCTCTCTTTGAAATTGCTGTTAGAAATACTGCACTGAGGAGCAGGATAAACTSATGGGACCCTCGGCCTCCTCCAGCTGGGACCCCCGAGGGGCTGGAGTGCAGAACTGCCAACACCACGGTCATGACCTGCTGCAATGGCAGACAGCGTCAGCATGAACACCTCCTGTCTGTAAAGCAGCTGAGAAGCAGTGAGTATGTTAGGGTCTATATTAAATGTGTAACAAGACATGAGAATAAAGAGACGGCTGTGGAGGGCTTGGGCCGCTGTAAATGAAAAGCAGCAAGAAGTATCTGCAGGTCCCATTGGACAGGAGCATGAGTGACAGCGGGGGACCCACAGCAAGGGCAGCACACACAAGGAGCTGAGAATGGCTGAACTGCAGAAAAAAGCTGGGATTTGCAAAAAGAAATCCATTCTCACTAGGCARTGTTTATATAAAAATGTCCAGAAGTGGCTGCTCTGCACAGACACAACAGATAGCCCAGCACTTGAGTTAAAACTACGTGTGACTAAGCGCTCAGTGAAGCCGGAGGAAGGGCTGCGGGTGGTGGCAGCCGTTCATGCCTGGTCACGTCACACTGAGAGGGACCATCAGACACTCACCTCGCATAACTTTGTCTAAAAGTTAAGTATCTCGACAAAGCTGTCTCATCTCCCCGAGCAAACAGCAGAGAAAGGCCCCCCACAAAAGGCAACGCATCTCTGCTCAGGACTGGCGCCTGAGATAAACGGCGTGACTCATTCCCCTGATTTACTTTCCCTACTGAGTACGGAAGGAGTCAGGACACCTCGCCCGGAAGAGCTGCCCGGCTGTCAGCTTCTGCTGGGCGGACTGACTCTAACTTTTAAGCTGATCTGCAGTGTATCTTTGGCCAGTCCACGTGACCCTGTTCATCCTCTATCAAGGTTAAGCAAACACCTCTTCCAGGAGAACTGCCACAGTTTGTTCTGATAGCTGCCATTAAACATTTGAGCCTATTTTCTGATTTGAATTCTCCTGGTTTCAGGTTCTAGTCACAAGTTCTTGTTACGTGCTTCTCTGCTGGGAAGTGTTTTCTCCCCATGAATTTATTTAGACACTATAATCAAACCTCTCACTTTTTTTTTTTTTTTTGGATAAAGAAAAGTAATGAAGGGAGAAGTTCTTGAAAGTCATTTTGAATAATTTCATGACTTACCTTCTCCAATTTTTTTGAAATCCTTAAAACATACTAGCCGTAGAATAGTTTGCACGCTTCCAGAGGCAGACTCATCGCAGCTACATACAGCRTCAAAGTTACCTCCCTGGTCATCTGTGTGTCTCAGGTACAAATTCATTTTTGTCACATCACACCAGGAGCTTATGTTAAGCTGATGGCCAAGACTCTTGTATTACTGCTAAATGTTCCCAAGATCGATGTCAGAGCATACAGCTGATATTTCTTGTCTATAGATTTGTAATTTTGCTTTAGTTGTATTAAAAATATGTTTCTACAATATGCTTCCAAGGTTAATACAGTGGTATTGGAAATTTTGCCCTGAATATTGATAAAATAAGTTTTGGGGGGAAAGGTTATTTTTGTATCTTTTTTTTTTTGTATCTTTTTTTTTTTTTTTTATTTCTGTAGTATTTTAACCTCCTCCTCTTGCCTTTCTTCTGGACAGATTTGCAGTTACAGATGAACCTGAGTCTCTCAAACGCTTGTTTCCTAGTCTTTGTCACATCAGTTGTATTACCAATTCAAATGTAGGAAGAGGCAAGTATGAAATCTTGGTGTGTTTGCATTCTGAAATATATATGTCACATTATACAAGCAGATTATAGCAAACACCATGAAATTCAGCCATCCTGCTGTTCCCAGCAGTTATTTTTCTCTGGTGTATTATACTTTAAAATTTCTATCACTGTTGGTGTAACACTATCTTAGGTATAAAATTGCTACAAATACTGTTTGAGAAGCAGGTCTCTGCTCTTGTGTTTCCTTCAAGCTTTTTCTGGGAGAAAATAAGAAGTGCCAGTCCCAGGGCTGGAAATGGGAMATTCTCGATGACTGGAGATGGAGTTATAGTGCTGACTTTGACCAGTCACGTCTCCTTTTCTAATTTGATTTAGCCACTTGTCATACAACAACAACTACTTATCTTATCAAATGCCATATCTTATCAAATACTTGGAGACCTATGGACAGAAAGTACTATTATAAACAGTGCCTCGTGATTAGAAAGAAAGAGTTTGCATAAATATCAGCTATGAATGTGTGCCTAAAAGATAGGTCAGCAAAAAGCATGTGTTTCTCCTCACGTTGCCCTAACAGCCCTGGGCAAAAAAAATCTCTTACTGCATTGCAGCAGCTGAGAATGAAAAGGAGCACTAGTGTCCAGGAAACAGCCCCTGTTTGCTCCAAAGACCACGGCCACCTGGGATGCTCCAGACCCRTTAGCAGCGGGAGGGAGCGACCTTCCTTTAGCTGCAAGGCTGTTTGGCCTGGACAGAGAAGCCAGCCTCTCCCAGAGCCCCGGGCGCTCCTCTCAGAGCGTCGTTTCTACCCCTTTGGCTCCATGAAGCTTTTCACAAATGCCCCCTCGGTGGTGCTTGGACTTCTGCCTTGCCTGGCTGTGTGAGCTTTCAGTGCAGCTGTCAGTTGTCTTCCATACTGCAAAACCAAACTTTTCATCATCAGAAACCGTTGCCTCCCCAGGGACCACTTCCCAGCTTGCTTGGAGATCGTTAGGAACGCCGAGGCACTACAAGCYTGCCTTAGTCCCACGTCACGCAGCCATCCCAGCTGAACAGAGCCCTTCAGCATCTCCTGCTGAGCGCAAGTATTGCGCTGGGGTGCAGCAACCCTCCTCGAATGCCCCGTCAATTAGCGGGTGTTGYGCTGGGTGCTGCCTCGCTTCTCTTGCTCTCTGAGCTAGCTCCATGACAATCTCCATTGTGTCTCCGCACAAACGAGCAGCTACGGAACTGCTGGGATGGGTCATTACACAGAAAAAAAGAGCATTCCCTCAGTCTGAAGGAGCGGAAAGCAAGAGGAAAGCTGTAGGCTTTGAAGTGGGCATGTTTCATCAACAGAGGCAGCTAAGCAGAGGCTGCCTGTGGTTATATTCCATACACAGGTAGGAGCAAATCATGGCTTCTCTCCTGGAGCCAGGAAGCATGACTAAACCTTGGGAAGAAAGGGAAGGGAAGCGAGATTAGAAGCAGACACCCCAGTGCACATTTTCCAAATAGCTGTTGGTGGTGTGGTGAACCCCTTAGAAAATGCTGCAATTCCCCTTCTTTTCCAAGAAGAAAATGAAGACAAGAAAATCCATGTAACTATAGTATTCCATTCAATCTTTTCCAAATCTGGATGGAAAACTCATGAGAAACATAGTCTAGTTAATATGGGCTTTGTGTTACAGGTCCTGCATCTTCTGTGAGTGCCTGTGGTTGAACTATAACATCTGGAGAAACTTAAAATATTCAACTCTGACAATATTTAGACCTCATTTGCTTCTGTTTCAGGACGTTGGTGAACCCTCTTCTTCCTGCCTTGTGTCAGGGCCTCTGTGGGGACATCCTGTCACTCTCTGCTGATGCCACCGTTCTCCTCTGCTAGAGGCTGTGTTGTTTCCCATTCCCATCTCTGCTCCATGCTAGGGACTGTTTGTGCCCCTTGATCTGTTTTCCTATGACTCCAGTTCTCCCCTTCCCACCTCTTACCAGGGATATTATGTGCCCTGCTTCATTTTCCCTCTGCTGTGTGTCCGAGGGCCATACTATACTTCTGCCCTTTTCTCATCTTTTATTCTCTGTCTGTTGAGCCCAGGGTAGGTAAGTGACAAAGAGACCCAGTCTAATTCATGATTTAAAACTCTCTGAAATTCAGAGATGGTCATATCCAGGAATCCAGCAATAAATCCAATCAAACCAATAAAGATACAGTGCATTTGTGAAACTGGGATCCTAGCTCYGATTTCAGACACATCCAAATTCAGATGGTTTTCAGATTGTTTTATTCTTGCTCAAGCACAGATTGAATTAGGACCGTTAAAGACTAGCTATGTGAGCGTGAYGTTGTGCCAGGACAGTGTGTCAGACACCAGCAGGAGTGCTGCTGATCCGCAAGCAAGCAGTGCCCTCGCTCGGAGGCAGGAGTGCTGGGCTAGGGCTGCTCACGGGGCCRTTAAACGCCCCTTCCTTTGGCCGATGCAGAGACAAGCAAAGCTGCAGCCCACTGCGCAGCCCGTGAGATCAGACCAGAGCTAAAGTTAAGCTGCAGCTGGGGGGAGTCAGGCCCTTGAGACCGATGGAAACAGCTGGGGCTGAAGCACTTTTTGTGCGGTATGAACGGACAGCAGAGGGGATTTGGGAGGACCGCAAGTAGCACCAGGCAGAGCCAGGAAGGGCTTTGGGGAGCGGGTCAGGAAAAGTGAGCCTAGAAACAAGCCTAGCTGCTTGTTCCAGCTGCCTGCAGAGATGCAGCTTTGAGGGTATGTTACATATGAATAAATTGTAGTGTACTGGAAAGATAGCTTTTCTGTATAGYCTTTTTTTTCCTCTTAATGTGAGCAAGGACCCTAATATGACTAATCATGCTAATTGCAGGCAGTAACATGACAGATCACAGAAGGAACTGGCAAGAAGACATAAATGCCTGTTTCCAGGGAGGAATCTCCATGGTGACTGGAGGGCATGGGACACGTCTGGCCCCAAATGTCCTGGATCAATACACACATGATAGATGGCAGCAGTCAATGTGCTGTACCCCCGTGACCTGCGACGYAACACGCTGCCATCAGCCTGTTTATGTCTGCCACACTGTAATTTCATCCCATGGGGGGGTGATCTCTGCTCAGCCTGCAAAACAAATTAAAAGGTAGAGAGCATGACTTGAGGTAGTTGAATTTCTCTCTGATCCTGCCTACCTTTGGTAATTTCTGGCTGAGCAGCTTGAAACACTTGTCAAAGCATGTTGAGCTTGGGTGGGCTCGTTACAGCTGYGAGAACTGCAGGCAGATCTCTTCGTGTTACATTAAGCCCCAGATGACACTTTTCTGACACCCTCTCTGAAGCACAACATGATCTTGTGCTGGCCGACGGCAGTGCTCGCTGGCTGGGGCCTCGCGAGCCTTGCTGCAGCCATGAGACACCCRGCCAGCTCTTCCCCATCATCCCCCAAAGTCCCGGCACACCCRGCGCTCCCACCTGGTGGGGACTCCAGCCCCCTGAGAGAGCAGGCTGCCTCTCAGCAGGACGTGGCCTGCTCCGACTGTTTTCTCTTGTGGGTTTTGCCTCCTCTTTACCCCTTTGCCCCCAACGCACGCGCTATTTCAGAGTTTTCATGGATCTCAGCCTCTTCTGCTCGTTTCTCCTGCCAGAAATCAAAGTCATCCCCGCGTCGGACAGCCCTCGTGGCCTACGCAGCCCTGACAATCACGTCATATTGGTCAATAGACTAACCCATAGGTTAAAAACCTATAAGGTAAGATACAYGCACTGAGTATACTGGGGCTATAGTATGAAAAGCGACGCTTCCTGCTAGCAGCCGCCTTGTACGAAGSGCGTCACATGCCCCACGCTCGCGTGCGTTTTTGCTTCTGTTATTTCCAACACATATGCAAATGCCCAGGCTTGGCTCCATCTCTCCTCATTAGGGAGCCCTTATGATTTACCGTCATTGCATTTAGTGGTTCTCTGTGAAGAAACTTTAAAATACCGCAATTCCAGGGCACAAAAGTTCTTTTATAGCCTTCAATCAAAATAAAGCTTGTGCTGCATTCTTGCCTTTTTGAAACGATCCTTGTCTTGAGCGCTGTATCTTGTGATGCATGAGCTGTCTACAAGAAAATATTTTTAAAGTAAGGTAACTCATTACTGATAATACAATAGTTGCATGTTTTATCTACCTATGGAATACATATTTCTTAGAGTCCTTATCACAGCAAGAGAGAAATACTGTAGGGTATTGTTTAACATTACTGTGCATGAACAGCACATTATTTTACAATATTTTAATAAAATGAGTCTGTGACAAATATCAACTGGAATATCCGGAATAATGCTTTTAAAGGATGGCTCCAAATTCCAGATTGGTACCACATTTCAAAGTGGCAGCTATAATCTCTGCAGCTCCTTGCATGCATTTCCCATCTCATCTGAAACATATGTATTTATACATAGTCTGGCATAACTCCAAAGAATCTGTTACAATTTATCAAGTAAATACCATGCATTTGGAAACTGTCTGCATACTTATCTACACAATAGACTCCTCTGCCACATGAACTCTCACATATTCCCTTAAGAGAGTTCTTTCCCCAGATCCCCGCAGCCTCTTCTTGTATTTCCTTATTTATTCTAATGCACACTGGAATTTCTGGCCGTTTGCCTCGACATTCTGACACCGCTTTTTGGGAACAGCGTGTCACACTGTCTGCTGAGCCATTTGCCTCTCATTGTGTGCGTGCGCCTGTGTACTGCCTGAGGAAAACCTCTCCGTTTTGCAAAGAAAAGCCTATTTATGTTTCTAGATCCTTTAAGACACATGAATAAGTGCTGCTGAGGTCAATCAATTTCCTGTTGAATTTGCAAAGCGGCCACTTTTATTTGAGCAAGGAAAACCTTGCCTTCTGCCATAGTTCTGCCCATAACAGACCTATAATCCTTATAAAAATTAATTTTATACCCCATACCGATTATTCCACTTAACTGATACCCTGGGAGCCTGGAGCAGGTTTCACTAATCCAGGCCGTGTAACGTGCTGAGAAGCCAGCCCTGCTGCCTCCTCCCCGGCAGCTCTCTTCCCATACAACTGCGCTCCCAGCACTCCTCTCCCTCTCCAGAAACTTTTGAAAATACACAGTGAAATAGTTCTGTTTTTCACATTCGCTGTAGAAGCGAATTCCGCAGTGGAAGGACCCGGGCTGGGCACTGTGGTTGGCCTCAGCTGCAGTAACACSGGTCACGCTCTGTGGTTCTTCCCACACTGGGGGGTGGTGGAGGCAGAGAAGTTGCCTTGTTCTTCAACTCAGGCAGAGACAGCAGTAGCGTCCGCTCAGACCATTATAAAGATGGGAAAACATATCTATTTCATATTTTCAGCATATTATATGGGAGACATTTATTTCAGCTACCAAGAACATTCTTTGGCAGACCCAGTCCCATCTGACCTTCTCTACTTTACTCTCTTCTTCATCCTCATTAAATTACTACCCACTCACTGCCTCTCAGTAACTCTTCTGCTGCAGGCTCTTCCCACACAGCACATGGGAGCCAACTTCCCCCTTTCTCCAATTACCTYGCATGTCCCAGCAGGTGAGAGGTGGCACCTGAATAACCGTCGCAGAGCCGGACTTAYAGGCACTTGCTCCTGCTGAAGCCGCAGCATGAGCTGCCCTGCAGTACCTAAAGCAGGAGCAGTGGCTGTATGTAGGAGGACCTGTCTCCTCCTGGTGAGAGAGCAGGAGCAGCYGTGAGGACAGGAGGTTGGTAAGGAGGGGGTATGTGGTGGTAAGGTAAGAGCCTGGGTAGATGCATCCCAAAGGGATTAGCGCAGCCCTACGGAGAAGGCACATGGACTCTTGGCTATATCCAGCTGCTCTTCGCAGCCATGAAGGGCTATTTTCTTGAAATGGAAGCTCAGAGGTGAGCCTGGATGCAGCTGCTTGATCCAAAAAGCTGGTCTAGTTATAAGCCTAAAGGGAGCCAGTGTCCTGACAGCTGCAAACTGTCAAAAATTACAGYGTTGATGGTTGGTGGAGGTGAGTCTCACCATGGTCCAAGGGTCAGTTTGGACAAGTAGGATAGACACAGCCACAGTGCTTACTCACAGACTGCAGGCAGAGAGATATTTTTTCCACCAGCCAGTTTTCAAGACTTTTCAGACATTTTAGGAACTGTCAAGACTACTCTGTCAAAAATCTTTTGATACTGATTTTCTGCTGCGACTGTGTGTGAAAGCTGCTGGAGAGGTTCCTTTGCGTCATCCCCACAGTGTCACACGAGGGGGAGACCGGCTCTGGTTAACAATTAATCTTCCCCTCAGGAGTGCGGATAAAAGAATGCTGCAGCACAGAAACTACACAAAATCAAAGTGACAAAGAATACAGCAGATRAGAAACTGGAGACAGCTCCGCTTTCAGGCAAATTTTGCTTTCATTTCCTTCCTATCCTACTTCAGGCATGGCAGTGCCATCAGTTTGAGTGTTATTCTCTTTTTATTTACATGAAGGACTTCAATACTGGTATCAAGCTGTAGGTCTCATTACCACAGGACATTGAACTTAAGTATGAGAAACTCACTAGCCCGTGGCTTGGGTTTCACAGTACAAGAGAAAAGAGGGACATGAAACTCAAGACTAGATTTTTTTCCTTTARGAGTGCACTTCTGTTGTTTTGTAAGATGATTTTTCTATTTCTGTGAAGGTCATAAAATGTATACCAGCCCTGTATAAACACGGTGAAATGTGCACGTTGGAATGTAAGTATTGGAAAAGGTTGTGCTTGGGCTACCACRGCAAGTATATCTCTTAAATCTCTAGGCAACAAGGATGGTCACTGATGGACAGTCAGGTACTTCAAGGAGTGAGCTAGAGTCTGCAAGTGTAGTACCTGGGCAGGACAACTGGAGCTGTCTTTGCTGGCAGGAGGAACAAGGTTGGCTCAGGTTCACCTGGAGCTCTGTTTAAGCCTCTGCAGGACTCCTTGGAGCAGGGGTACGGTCTCACTTGCTGGCAGCTACACCAAAGTGCTGAGTGGAGAGAAATAATGTGGAGTGACTGGAGAGTGAGGAGGGCTGGCTCATACTGCAGAGGAAAACAGACTTGGAAAGACACAGATAACACTGAGTGTCCTGACAGTTCTCCATCTTCATGCATCTCCACTTCGAGGGTTGTTTTGAAAAAGGCATTTCTTCTTTGCGATTTGACCAATGTTTCCCACAGGGCTGGGGAAAGTAGGAAGTAAATGTTGGAGAGAAAGATGGGATGAGTATCACTAATCAAACTGCAAAAGGTGCCCAAAGGAAGAAACCACAGAGACAAGACTGGAAGCTTCCCTCAAACTACTCTTTCCCCCATACCTCACCCTTAGTTCAGGAGGTCCTGACTATACAGTGCAGGCTCCTGAAGCGTGCCAAGCTTGCGACAAGTCTTGACTGTGCTGAGGCTGCAGACATACTGTATCTTTTGAAGTTTCTATGTTCAGACTTCAAAAAGTTCTGCTGGTAYCACAGTTAGTTAAAATAATGTGTTTTTTCTGGGTTAGACACATCGTGTGGTAAGTGAGGCCCAAAGCTAAAAGTAATCCACATGGCAGGAGTGTTGCACCCAGGTATTTTGCAATCTTCTACCCCCTAGGCATAGGCTGTTACTTGGAGAGCTTTGCTGAGACATGCGTTCAGGAGTGCTCTCCCCAGCAGTGATGGGATCTCCGCTTTATTCAACACGTAGGACTTCAATATTTGTGGGACTGTTGGTGAGAAACTATTCTGGTCTCTGCACCACTCTGTTGCACCAAGGAGTCCAGAGCTTCCTGTGCTCAGTACAGCCTCTAGTCYGGTGGTTGTTCCTGTGTGTCAGGCTCGTTTGAATTTGTTCATCAGGAGCTGTTTCCTGATACAGCCGATCATCTTTAGCTGTAGCCTCCCACAGTGCTGAGCTGACGGAGCAGATGCTAGACCTCTGGAGGTTGGAGGGTTTCTTTGTAACACTCTTTTTTGTTTTTTCTCTGAGCTATTCTCCTTGTTTTAGCTGACCATAAAAACAGAATAGACAAAAGCTGGGCACCGATGTATACAATCACTTTATTTGTTTTTCCAGACCTCATTAGAAACATTACTGTTTTCCAAAACCTTTAGCTTTTGTCTATCTTCCCAGCGAACCCCCTAAGGAAAGTAAATATCCTTAGTCTACTGGTTGAAAATTACTTCTAGACAGCTCTACAAAACAAGGCAAGCCTTCAGCCAGCACACTTGCTGAACGTCTTTACTCATACTGATTTTATCTGTGGGGTGGAAGGTKATAGTAAACATATCTTCGTGAACCAAAATTGGTAATTTTTCCCATGGCAGGAGTTTTACCCATTTCAGAGAATGAGATCATTACTTGTTTTAGCACCTATGTCAATAAAAGCACTGTTAACTATTTGTTTCTTYGCCTTTTTCTTTGCTGCTGCTCAACAGCCGGGAAGGCGGCTGCGGCATGGACATGTCCATCCCCGTGACCACAGGGGAAGCACCAGGTCAGTGATACTACGCGCTTTTGAGCAAAGCGCAGTGACCTCCTAAGTTTGTGCTACTTCTTCCTACAGCAGCAGCTGCAGCCCTGGCCCAGACGGGGGTGAGCTGGGAGGATGCTCTCCAGCTCCAGTGGTGCTCTGCACCGCGGTGGCCAGGATCTGCAGAGGGGACCCCCGCCAGCGTCTTGCTTTTCCACAGGACTTAAATCGGGAGTTGTCTGATCAGGGAAAGAGAGTGCAACCAGAAGGTATGAAAAATGCCTCAACTGCACTGCCATATTTAACGTAAGTGGCTTGAAAATGTATCCACCTTCAGCTCCTCATGCTGGCCTGGGCATCTCCTGCTCATCGAAGTGTTACATGACATTTTGAAAGGTTATTGCCATTTTCAGACAGCCCCTACGTGTTCTGCTTGCATGGGCAGAGCTCTTCAAATGTTTTCGCCAAATATTTTCCCATCAAAGTTTGTGATGTAATTGATGTTGATATCTTCGGTTTTTGACAAAAATCTYAGCACTGAAATTTCAAATTAAATAATCCAGTGTAGTTTTGAAAAATAGTTGAAGAATATAGACAATAACTTTAAGTTTTGGGTTTCATTGTGCTCTTTAGTTTATTTTCTCTTTTCTTTTTTAGGTGTCCACTTTTTCCCTGTCTTTTAATATCTTCCCACTCTTGCTGTGGGATGAAGGGAGAGTGACTATTCCAAAAAATCAAAGAACAAACCACTTTCTACTTTTTCTCACATTTCAAAACTTGAAGTAGAAGCTGGGACTCGATGCGAAACAAATGTTAGCTTTAGTTTGATAATTTATGTAAAGAAACCAAGTGCTTGAGTGTGGGGAGAGAGGATGGGAAGGGAAAAGGTCACATTTTCCATCAGCCACTCTTAAGGTATCTCAACCATAACTCCAATATCCAATTTTCCACTTGCAACTTTGAAGTAAAGGAGCTGCCAGCCTCCTCTTACTCTTTCAATAGCCTTCTTCTGTCATCCAGAATATTTTGTTTTTCCTACTTCGTTTTCCAAATTCATCTGAAGAAAATAATTGACACTAAGCTTGTGGAAGGGAATGGGTGAGGGCTGCATATGTGGGATGAAGCCCACTGCAGCACTCCTGTGATCTGTGGTGGGGATCTGGGGACTCAGTGGTCATCTGTATCACTGGACACTGGACTGGACCTGTGTGCTGGGGGAATGTGGTAGAGATACATCACTTTTCCCCTGTGTGATATATGGATAACAGTACGGCTATTCCACTGCTTGTAGAGAAGCATGTTCCTTGCTGTGCAAATAACATTCAAAGACGAAGATTATAACTGCCAAATGTTTTTTCTTAATGACCTGGACTATGAGAAACTCTCTACAGCAGAYTGATTAAATCAGAAAGTCCTCTCTCCCAAGTCTGGCTGATGTGAATGCACCCAGATTGCTGGGCTTGCCTTGGCTCCTGAGTCATCAGACAGGTCTGGAGTCCCCCGAGGAGTCTCTCACTGCTGAGTGAGAGATGCAGACCTAGACTAAGAGCAGCGTTCATCTGTAAGCTGTGGACATGGACCTTCACCTCCAAGGAGGGGCTGCAAAATGATGAATGGCATCAACATAACAGTCCAAGAGCTTCCTGCTCACATTTCTGCCATGATTTGCCCATGTCTGCTGCTTTTCCTAGACACTGTTTCATCTATTGGCTTGCACTGCACCAAGGAAAGCGGAGAGAATTTTTCCAGGATTGCTATTAGGGTTCAGCTGCAGCAACACGAGAGCCCCACTGTGAAACAGCTTCCAGCTGGTAATARGGTTTTCAGCAGTTTCATTGAGCCCTTCTGGAAAAAAGTGTCAGGAAAGCAGACAGGAGAAAGTGTCTGAACTGACCAAAAAATAATGAATGGTGCTATTTGGACAGGACACATCTTGAGAAATATACTCGAGCTGACATTTAGGGACCAGATTAAACCTAGAACGTATTTTCCATCTGGAAAGTGGCCATAATTTTATGAGGATCACTCCTACACAGCAGGACTGCTGGAAAAAGCTGAAATCAGCAGTGCTTTTACTCAGGTTTTTGAAAAAAAATTCCTCTATTGGGTGTTGGTTTTGTAAAATGAAAACCCAATTGTGGTTCAGCCCTGTAAGTGCAATGGATTAGGGAAATTATTCCAGTCTGAGCCCACCTTGAAAATAAATATTCTCCTCTTCATTTAATTTCTGTTGCACATGTTTCATTTCCTGTAGTCATCCTCTGGGCAGAGAAAAAGTTGCTCTCCTCTACAGTGTGAAGAGCAACAGATGGTGCTGTTTCTGTTCAAGTGAGAGCTGCAGAAATAAGTCTATGCAGTGGCATTAGAGACTGACTACTCTTAACTCACTCTCTTYGTTTTAGCTCACTTTTTATGAAGGGCTCTACCAACACATTGTAAGTCAAGCACTCAGAAGCACACCTACTTTAAAACTTAAAAAAAGAAGAAAGAAAGAAAGAAAGGAAAAATAAAAGACTTGCAGCCTGTTTTTCACTCTGGTGATTGCTGCTGGGATGGCACTGTTCACTATATTTCACCCTGTAACGCATGTGGAAGGCTAAAAATCATAGGGAGTTTCACAGGAAAAGAACAAAATAACAAAATAACAAAATAACTTAGTTGTTTGAGTACATATCCAGAGTAATTATGGGAATTACCTTGAAAAGATTTGGCATAAAGGGGAATATTGTATCTGGCTAATTTCAATAAAAAGGGCTCAGCAAGTTCCTACCTTGGATTTCTCAGGAATGTATTTTCTACACCTCATTTTTACTGGGGAGTCAAAATACAGTAGGGCTAGCAAGCAAAAGGCACCATAATCCTAACTTGAAGGAAATCTCCCATGTAAAGGAGAATTCCAAACTGTTCATTTATCTTTCTGCCAGCTTCACGCAGGCTTCTGCTGCGTTTTTGGCTGTCTAGACCAGTTACCTCTCTAGTCAGTCCTCCAGTGTTTTCGAAACTTTGTTTCCCTCTCAGAAGCAACTACCTTCTAGCTCCCCACATCACGGTATAACTTATAAAACGGTCTCTCCTAACAGGACAGACTGACGAGCGGTTCTCTCGGGTCGCTCGTGTGGCTGCACTTGTCTTCGTTTGACTGCGCGGCAAGTCGAAGCTCACTGCTGCAGCAAACGTCAGGGAGGTTCCCCGCAGGGCAGGGAGGCACTTTCTCTAAGTTCAAATCTCTTTTATTCGCATTATTAAGCACACCTCAGAGCCTGGCACCGGCCAGTGTGAGTCAAATCTTAGTTATAGACGATGCCATGAAGCACGTGTAGCAGAAAGGGGTCTAGATGGGCCATGAGAAAAGCTGTTTCGTTTCTCACTGACCAGCAGTGCCAGAGGCAGGTTCTTATGACCTTCCAGCATCCTACCTGCTATGCACCTACCTAGTGCTGCTGATGTAACCCCAGACCAGGGAAGCAAAGCAACACGAGGGCTTTGCTGAGCTGTGGTAAATGAAAACTCAAGTTTAAGGGTTTTTTTTTTCTTCTTGGAATCAGAACTGAAAGCTTGTTGGTACCTCCAAGTGGTAGGATTTGTTTGGTACTTTAGACCTGAGCCATTATTTTGGCTGGGTATGCTTTGCAAAGATTGATCTTTAAAAAATCTGAGGAAAAACTAACTTTCCCACAAGTGATCGTGATATTTATACACTCTCTGGTGCTAGATGTATTGATCAATAATTACAGTGTCCTTGTCCACCCAAGTGGGTAGAGTGGTTGGAGATATCCCAGTATGTGATGTTATTTTGCAGGGAAGGGGCAGAAGTGTCAAAACATAAATGTGGAAAGTTTTCCCTTCTGGGAAGAGCCTTCTTTGGCTGCAGGAGTTGAAGGTGGCAAAACCCCAGCACATCTGGGTGCAAATGCCCAGGGGGAGGCTCTGCCGCAGCTGTAACTGTCTGTGTGGTGCTGTAGAAATCTTTTCACCAACTCCAGCTCTATGTGTTCACTCACAGACCTCTCTTTTATCTAATGCCATTCACATTGCTCTGGCTAGAGGAGAAGGCCTTGGTGTCCGTTTTTGTGAGGGAGACTGAGTAACTGAGTCTGCTTGGGCTTTGTGTGTTTTTTATCACAAAGCTATAAATGAGTTAATTATATTTTGGTGAAAACTGTATAGAAGATCTGGAACTGCCATTAAATCATGAGCTTTTGGCTTATAATAGCAGAAAAAGTCAAGTGACTTTTGCACAGTGATTTTTCCACACCTATTTCACACATTTATACCAGGGCTCAGACCAATGCATACACCAGCAATGGTCTCTAAGCTCAGCTTCTACTGAAATGGCAGTGATCTGTAACACTGAGCAAGGGAGCAGTCACATGAAACCTACGTCCTTCCTGGATGTAAATTCTGCTCTTCACTCTAAAATAGGAAGAAGAGACAGAATTCCTGAACTCAAATCCATGAGAACCACAGCATGAACCATGAGCAAACTTTACTTATAACTTTCAGTATGGATTTCTGAAGTATAGGACTAAGCTATAGATGGATGGATGGATGGACGGACGGATGTACCATAAGAACTGCTGTTACTACATTTATAGAGTGCTGGGTAAGGAGACCCTACTGAAGAGGTAAGAATATAGAGAGATCGTTTAAAGTCTCTGAAGCCAAATGCTGTTTTTCTGTTCTTCGGGGTTGGAATGAGGGTTATTTAGCAGGTAAATGTATGGCTTCCCTGGTCTCACTCCTTTGAACAGTTGAATTCTGATGACTGGAGGGCATTTGCAAAGTATGAAGTGGTTAATACAGAAGGAGACGTTCTGTTCCCATGGAATCAAAATGAGTTTTGTCCCTAACATCAATACATTTGATACTCCCCAAGTATTACTATTATTACCACTACCATGAATGGGCTTACAGTGTTCTAGCTTTTGCTGTGGTCAGCTCCTTTTTTCCAGTTAGCAAGGAAGGATATTAGCAGGAAGATATTAGAAGAAAGTGGTGGATAGCTCACCCATAGCACAACGCTAAGAGTCAAATCAGAACCAGCACAAAGAAAGCAGCTGCCCCGCAGCCATGTGAAGTGCTTGCTGGCAGTGAGCTTCAGCCGAGGGAAGAGACTGACGGCGTTCTGGAGATCTTCCTTCATATATGTCTAATTGCCACGTCTGACACCAGTTTCTGTTTTCCCTCAAATGAAATTAAAGTGTAGTCTCCTTGGGCAGTGTTCATCCTTCCTGTCAGCATGCTCTGGGTTGTCATCGGCGGGGAGAGACCTGGCTCCAGCCACTGACCACAGACCCCTCTCAGACAAGCTGAGTTGCCCCTTGATRTGGGCTCTCTCTGTGGATGGAGGTTATGCTAAATGCCTGTTTTTTAGGAARCTGAGTTTGGCCTAAGCAGAACTGTTCTACTCCCCTGGTTCACTCTCAGCCTTTCTTTCCCTCCGCTTTTCCCGGTGTGCCTCTCCAGCTCTGGGGCCTGAGCTGAGCAGCACTTGTGAATTCAGTTTCTGGTGGGAAAGAAACCTGAGTATTATTAAGAGAAAGGGAGGATCAGCTGCAGTTACGACTGCTGTGCTCACTACAAGATGACAATAGGGACAAACAGGGTCCTATTTACTTTGACAGTAAATTAAGGTTGGACCACTAGACGTTCTGGTCCTTTCTGTTGTTCTCATCCCCCAGAAGCAAACTTGTCCTCCTGTGATGCTCATGGTAGCAGGAGTCCATGTCACGCTGCAAGTTCTTGTAGGGCATGAACCTCAATTCGGATGTAGAAATGAATCTACAGGAAGATTCCAGAAAAAAACAGAGGAACATATATAAATGGCATTCAGGTAAGCAACGGTCAGTCTCTTGTATAACCAAGGGCTTTGGTTCTGGCCCACTACTAGAAAGGAGTCTCCTTTCCGTACGCTGTCTGTGTTGGAGAGTGTGGGACAGCTGTGCAACCCCTATCTGGCAGAAGCTAAGAGTCTAGCAAAGTACCGAGAGTAAGTGTTTGTGGTCAGCTAGATTTAAACTGTAGCAGTTTTTGTCATACCCTCTCCAGGTCCAGCCGAACGTACTGCCCTGGGCCAGTAAATCTGCGTTTCTGAACTGCCCCAACAATTCTCTCCGTCCAGGCTGGGCTGACGCCTTTCACTATTGTCTCAGCTGTTCATCTTCGCCTTGGTTGTGAAACCTCCTGGCACACTTCTGCTGATGGGGATTGATTTTTTCCTGCTCTTAAGGAAAATATGATTGCCTGTTGCCTTGGACACAGATAAACTGTGTAATGCAGTACTTTCAGACAGGCAGGAGAGAACTGGGGTTAAGGACTTACAGCACAAAATCCAGTCAGCTGTAGCACATGGTAATGATATCACCCCAAAGAGTTTCAGAAGTTACTTGAAAGGATTAAATTTTCTTTTTAGAGGCACCATGAAAAACACAGTTCTCCTCTGAAAAAGATTATGTAGAAAGAGCATCTGTGGCTAGTCTCCTCAAACAATTTTATCAGTAGACAAGTAAAATCAAGTTGCCAAAAACAGCTAAAASTGGGGACTGCTGCCCTGGGGAGAGGTGGTAAAATGAAGCCCAGMTGGGCCTTTCCCAGCACTGCTCAGGCCCAGGTCCCCATGGAAGAGCGGGTAGAGCCACCTCCAGGCGAAGGCAAAGGGGGGTTTTCATTCAGCTTGGCTTCTCCCGCCGCCCTGGACATGCACTTTAAAATTATCGCATTCGCTCAGTGCAGGGTATAGCCCTCTCCCACCTGAGCCTCTTTGCTCTCCTTAACCTGAAAACTCCCACAGGGGCAGAGATCTCCTGCAAAAGTGGGGAAGCGTCACCTCGGGGAGCAGCTCGCTTAGCAAGGGCTGAACGATGGCCCAGGCACTGGCTGCGGACTTGGTCTCACTTTGCAGCTGAATTTGCCCCAGCTGATCATAATGATAACGTGGCTCTTCCYGCAAATCAACATTATACTTCAGCCTAAAGCTGCAGGCACAGGCTGGACTTGCTGCCTTGTGTATCAGGAGCCAACTCTGCAGCTGATCCTCCCTTTCTCTTAAAAATACTCAGGTTTCTTTCCCACCAGAAGCTGAATTTGGCAGTATTGATGAAGTTAACAGAAATTAAAGAAATTGGATGAGACTTGTTGCGTAAAATTGTCCCATTGCAGAAGATCTCTTGGCTGTACTTCAATGTCCCATCTGTTTTTCTTATGAGCAAATGATCAACATGAAAATTAGATCAGTAATTTAATGGCTGCCTTAGTCATTAAACTTCTGTSTTCCGAGGTTTCCAAAGCATTTCTAAAGATGTGTTAGAAAAATTTATTTTTCTCCAAAACTTGTGTTGGCCGAATGAATCTGAGCTCTATAAGAACAAATTGCACCTGCTATGAGCCCCTCCAGGCTTCTGCCTTTGTTAACTTCAAGTTACCAAAAATGCCAATATRATTTTTTTAATTATATTAGTCATTTGCTTTTCTCCTAAATAGAAACAGTAATACTCGTGCTTTGTAATAAGTCAACAGAAAAGCAAATTCATTTATACACTTTACAGGCAATTGGCTCAGGAAACAATTCTTATCTCTGTCAATTTTTCCTTGGTAGAGGTTGTAGGAAGAAATGTTTTTTTTCTAGCAACATATAAAAGTTAATAGCAACRTATCTTTCCATAACATGTTTTTAATAAAGTAAACAGATATAGCAGTGCTGTGGGTGGCCATGACAAATTAATTAGAGACTGGCAGGTAAAGTGATTTTGAAACTAAACATCCTGGCATGAGATGATAGCTGAAGATGTCAATTTGTGTGTCCACGCACTTGTTAAATGAGTCTAATATATTTTATTTATCATTTGGAGTAGGTCTCCCAAGTGAAAACTTCAGGGGATGTACCCGAGCCTGCACCTTTGACAGCATCAGTGGCACCTGAAACCAGCAGTGGAGAGGACCCTGATGGCCTCCCGCCGCTCTGCCCAGGGCTGTGTTGTGTGTGTGGCACTTACGCTGAGTTTGAGCAAATGACTCACATTATACAAGGTCCCTCAGATTGCTTGGGTGAYTTATTTTTCATGTTATACAAAAAAAGCTTTTTTGCTATACTATTTGATAACAAAAAACCTGCAGGATCAGGACATAGGGAGAACAGACCAAAGGATCCTGCTGTCCTCGGTGGTGGGGGAAGAAACACATTCGCTGACATGTCTCGTGTCACCATAGACTTGAGAAAAAAACAACTCTTGTTAAAGGGGAAGCAGAGCAAAGTGTCAGAGATTGACGAGTTCAAGGGAGTTCACAGCCTCCCCCAGCTGTTCCTGAGAAAGCACAGTGAGAGCCAGGACTTCTGCTCTCACAGGAATTAACCCATGATCCTACAATCCTGTGGCCATCCCTGATAGAAACAAGGATGTCAAAGGCTAGGCCACTGCCAGAAAGGCCTTTCTAACCCTATTTTGGATTATCCTAGAACATCATCTTCACTACGACCAGGGCAGGACACTARTACAGTGCTGCTAGCAGAAAGAATTTGGGAAAATCCTACATGATTTGCAGGACCAAAGCGCTAAAACCTTAGACAGTATTGGTTCTTCACTTGTTTTTTTATACTGTTTGCTGAACTGCCATCAGTGTTTGATTTGTGCCTTGGTGGAACATTTCATTCATCTTGTAAATGTGCTTGGTTGTGCTTATGAAAATTGACTCATGTGATGCACACTGTTCACTCTGACGCACCGCAGGCTGCCTTACTGCGCACGGCCCTGGCACCCTAGCAGGAGAAATGGCTTCTCCAGAGCAGCCGGACTCCCTTCACATCACCTGGCTAACCACAAAATGTTTTACAACTCTCAGAAACGATCACAGCTCTCAGAACCACCCTCAACTCAGTGCAGCACCTTCTCCTACTGCCGTTGTCTCCTGATGAGATTATGCTGATATATTTGGCAGGTTACAGACTCTCTGTCTTGATATACAGCTGTAAAGAGGTTGCTTAGGTTCTTATTTTTGACCACCACTCCCATCACCACCCAAATTTGGGTCCTCAGTTACAAATACCTTGGACAATATGTATGGTGTCTGCATCTTCAGGGAGGCAGAGAACATGCAAACTGCCTCCCGTATTTCAAGAGCACCTAAAGAAGAAGATCCGTGGCCTCCTGAAGTCTCAAACATGGAGGCACAGTAAACAGCCGAGGAGCTGGCAGACTGACTGCTTGTCTTTGATACAGTGAAAACTTTAGTCAGAACAGTCATCTGAAACAGCAGGAGTAGAATGAAGGGCACTGCCACAGCACTGAGAGGTCCTGACAAAAGATTTAGGTCTAGCTCGCCAGAGCTATAGAGGGCCTTGAATATTTTGGCCTTTTATTGCCACTTCACTCACTCCAAATCAGCCCAAGGTCCATTATGAGTGGACAAATGCTTGCTAACAGACGTGGTTACCACAAAATGGACAAACTCCTGGGAGTTTTGCAAAAGGCATCACCACAACAGGGAGGAGTCACTACTGATAGTCCCAAGACTAATGGCCTGGATGAGCTTGGTGACAGTCTAGAAATGGTCCGTAAGTATATGGAACCTTACAGAAGAAGGCTTCTCTGCTAATTCCACCCTTTCTTATGGATAAATAAGGAATTCCTCAAGTTTATAAGGGCATAAGCTTTTTCAAATGCCATTAAAAACCCACTATGATGATATAATTTCCTTTTTAAACTATCTTTTTTTTCCTCTGTGAAAGCGAATATTTAGAAACCAAATTAGGAAGACAAACACAGCMTTGCCTTGCAGGAAACTCATTCTCTTCTGTAATAAATGGCGCTGGCTGGCTGGGCTTTTACCCAGCAAGAGCTGCCAGCTCTGTAGGAGAGGTTACTCTTCTCTCCAGCACATGTGGCTCTCTCCCAGTTATTATTACAGCATATACTTTTAAAATTATTTTTAGCTCAAATAGGCAAGCAATGAATGAAAGTGAACAAATTCTATCTCATGCTGTGCCAGATGTTCCTTTAAATTCTGTTCAGTGCCATTTTCTGCCTCTTCTGGGGTAAACAGATGTCTATGGGTGGTGGATTTATCAGAAATCTTTTACAAGGGGAAGAAATGAAGGAAATGTCTAGGCCTCCAGCACGTCACAGCTGGTGGATTTATATGCTAAGCTGGCATCTGGCCTGGTTTGTGCTAATAAGCTTTTTTTGCCTCTGTAGGACTGGCTTCTTGCTCCCACAGGCTGCCTTGTTCGGAGTATCCGGTGTTGGTAGGAGATGCAGGTGGCCGAGCAAAATTGCATGGTGATAGACACCCCTCCTCTTTCCACAGTGCTGTTCATTTTAATTGTGTTGTGAGCTTTGGGTCCCAAGCTTGGCGACACGGGTTTTGTCACTTGGGTCGGAGCCTCGACGCAGTGTGTGCACAGGCGAGTGCCTGGATCTGTCTCCTGATGGTCTGYGCTGAGCTCTCCGTGAGGGTGTAATCCAGAGCCGTGGCACTGCCCGCCTGCCCTTTTGCTGACACRCAGCCCTGCCGTGAGCTGTGGCATCCCAGTGCATGCAAAAAGCAGGGACTCATCTAATGTGAACAGTGAGGAACTTTCCCAGTGGCCAGGTCTTACTGGGTTATGGATCGCAGTTCACTTTCACCCAACGCCCAAGTAGGGTGGAGAGAATTCTTTGCATGATTCTTTATATAAGCCTTATTTTTTCATTCAGTGTCACATTTTCCTGAACACATAACGTCTTTAATATGTCTTAGGAATCTGCAAAGCTGCGCTGGAGCAACGGAATAGTGACGTGCTAAATCTGGGCCCTTAGAGATGGCTTATTTGGGATCAAGTCACCATTACAACCATTCTTACAGCCTCTAGACTAACATTTTAACAGTTTATTCTTTGCCTCGGCTGGATGCTGGGGCACCCTGAGAGCAGTTTGTCTTTATGCTTCTCATGGTGCAATCCAAAAAAAAGGAGTGTTGTGTACCGGTGGAGCTGAACCCCTGCCTCAGCCTCTCACCCAAAACCAGCGGCCCTTATCTGCACTGCCCACCGCTGCTGCGTGTGCAAAATGTGAGCCGGGGATGCAGTCGGAGCCGCGTTTCTCACAAGATGCTCTTTATTGCTTGTTGGGTGGTTAAAATAACGAGCAGCTGTTCCTGTGGTATTTCAGCCGTTACACTTTCGGTCCTGGCCAGAGCAGAGAATTGCAGAGAAGAGCATATTTAAAGTAATAAATTTAAACATTTTGAAACTTGAGAAAAAGGTGAACTAAGACATAGCCAAAGATTCAGGTTAGATCTTGCTTAAACTAAACCAGGATATTCAACCCTGACAAAAATGTTGACCACGGCTATTTTTTTGGCACCGTTTCTGTTCTTTCCCCACCCTGGTTTCCTGGAAGTCACTGTGCTCTGGCTCGTCAATTAGAGACGGGTAATTGATGTATTGCAGACTGGAAAAAGCTTATCACACTGCCCTATTTGTTCCRCACCAGAATCCTATCACCCCTGTGAAATCTATTTCTGTGAGCGGCTCGGAGAAACCACCCGGCAGTCCCGTGCGGGCCTGCCGACAGCCCGACGCGGCCCGTCCGCCGCGGGCCCTCGAGAGCGGCGCGGGAGCCCCCCGGGTGCCGGCGAAGGCGCTGCCCCCGCCGGCGCCCGCCCCTTGAGCAGGCCGCCCGCCGCCCCGCGCGCGCTGGAGAGCCGCCGCGTGCGTTTCCGGAGGGCTCTTTTCGCCCGGGAGCACCTTTCCTTGCTGGCCGAGCTGCACGCGGCCCCGCAAGAGCCGGACGGGGAAGGGGCCTGCGAAAGCAGGAGCCCAAAAAGCTACGGCGGGACAAGGATTTGGGCGAGTGTTGGTGCGTCGGGGTGGCACAGCCTCTGCGGGCGCTGGTGCCCGTGTGGGACAGGGCCRCGTTTCTGAACCAAGCGCTGGCCTAGAGGAAGGGGGCAGCCCTCTCTCGGCCCGGCCTCGGGCGGCTGTGGCTGCTGAGGTGGGGGCACGCGCTCCCGCGCTCGCTCCGGGAGGTGCGGCGTCCGTGCGGGGTGGCCCGTGTCCC
Organism: Rhea americana; assembly: GCF_003343005.1. NCBI lineage: Eukaryota > Metazoa > Chordata > Aves > Rheiformes > Rheidae > Rhea > Rhea americana. The sequence goes on along the minus strand of NW_028185372.1, from coordinate 1,361,988 downwards.
CTCCTGCATGGCTCAGCGGAGATCGCTCCCGGAAAAGCAGGTGCAGATTATCTCTACGTGCGGTATGAGGGAGTTAGCACTGTAAACAGAGTTATTTCTAACTGAAGGAACAGTAAATGTTTAATTAGAGATACATCCCTGCCTGGGCCAGAGCAGGCTTTTTTTATTGTTATTATTTTAATCATTTTATTTTGTTGCCTCTTGAAATAGTGGCCTGTAGTTTTACATAATAACCTCACTAATAACCCACTTTCCTAGTATCTATATGAACAAGGTCATAAACCTCATCTTTCTCACCAAACAGARCTTTTGCTTGCAGAGAAGGTGGGAAGCAGCTTTTATCTAGCAGTTATTGCTTTTTAGCTGGTATCTCATTATCTGASATAAACAGATCCGTGTGCTTCACTCAGTCTTAACATGTTGATTACTAGATAGAGGCTTATGGCTGCCGAAGCACCATGTCAGCAGGGGACAGGTAATTACTGCTGCGCAGGTGGCAAAGGCTGGAGGGGGACTGCTGGGGGTAGGAGCAGGCAGCTGAGGTAGAGAGGGCACCAGATTTTACTCTSTTTTGTCAGGACTCTTGCAAAGGACACTGGCGCCACAACTAAAAGCAGAAACAAACCTTTCAGGTCAGTCCTTTCCTCATCTCCAGATCACTAGGCTCTGCTCTTCTGAGTGTGGAACATTCTTAGTATTTCATTCCAGTACAAAATGAACTCCAGATACGGCCATTTTAACGTTGTATCATTTTAGATTCGGTTCAGGTCCCTTTGGATAAGTATATTTGATCAGTTGGAGCTCGAGAATGGAGRAACAATTCCTCCATTGCTTTTTGCTTCTGACTCCAAAGTTTCAGCTTGTAAACAGTGATTTTGTAGGCCAACTATTCCTTACCCATGGCATGGAGGGGAATGATGGGCAGCGCAGGTTTATGAAGATGGGATTCTATTCAAAAGATTGGAAATAAAAGAGCAAAGACTAAACTCTATTATTAATTTGGAGCAAAAACTGTGCGTAGCATCAAATCAGCAGAACAATGATGGGTAGGAACCAGGTGGACTTTATTAGCAAGCGAGGAAGGGAATGTTTCTTCTTTCTAATAGCTGCCAAGAAACATGCTTGTTTCAGCTTTTGCATGAAATGATAGATGGGGCCTTTGAAGCCCAAATCTCTTTGGTTTTAGTCCTCCTCCCTTTGGGAGATGGGTGCTGTGGATATTCATTACTCATGTTGGAAACATCTGCCACAGGAAGCTCCTGGAACAGAGTTTGGAAAGCCATGAAAGCCCTAATGGCAGCTGAAAACATTAATGCTGTCCCAGCACTTGCTGAATCAAATTATAAACTGCCAAGACAAATTAATGTTTGTCTCTGATTCATTCCCAATTTTACAGAGTCCAGGGTTTTCAAGTTCTTTTTCTACCAGGAAAATCCTCTCTCTCTGAAAAATATACCCCTTTTTGGTGGCAGCAGCTTCCAAAATCTGGAACTATGTTTAAAGAAGACCTGCTTCACTCTCCAGTAAATTCCTTTCCGTCTGTCYTTGCCCAGTGAAATAACTGGAATATTTGCATTTGCATTTTTTWAAAAAATCGTATTTTCAGTAATCATAAAGCATAGGCTAACGATCCTCTTCTTCAAGAGTATTTGTGAACTAATTAATATTTAGAGACTGAAGCAAAGCTCAAAGGCTAATCTATGAACAGTGTATTTAATGATCCTGAACATCTGGATTGAGAATTTAAGATCTCACTGAAACCGAATTAAGATTCCTGATGGTAGAGTTGCAAAAAAAAGGAGATAAAAACATTAAAAGCATAAAGCAAGGAGATGTAACTCTGTCTTCTGAGCTGGTGGGCTGAAATAGTGCAAACTGCCCTCTGCCTCTCTTCCTAGGGCTGTGCCTGAGAAAAAAAGCTGAGCCAGCAGCAGTCGAGGTCTCTGCTCCTGCGCCACAGCTTGCGCTGCTGTGGGCAGCGTCCCTGCCGTGCGAGGGCTATCGGGCTGGAAGAGGTGGCTGCCTTCCCGGGCGGCCGGGGCAGCCCTACATCCCTCTCAGGAGGCTGTTCGATGAGAAATAATGTGCCCAACAGCCTACGCCGACAACCTAGTTGGCGCGTGTGCCCGGGGCAGACGTGCTGGGGCTGAGCRTTTCTCACGCCCTCCCCTGACGTCCCCTGGCCCACATCTCCTCSTATGATGTGATTTGCCCTGGTGTCTCCCACAGAAAGGACTGGGATATAAAGCAGACAGCACTTTCTCCCCCCTGTTCAGCAAACATAAATTACTCATCTGTTTCAGCATCTGCAAGGGCTTGAAGAACCTTCAGATCACTAATATCCCTTCTATAGCTCRTCTTAAATGTAAAGAGAGACAGCCACAGCCACAGCCACAGCCCTTTCCAAATCCCTGCTGCTTGAGCCTGTTGCTCCTTCCCTGAGGTCAGAAAGAGGGTTTTCTGTGACTTCCCAGGGATTAGGATGAGGCTTTATTTCTCCTGGCACTGCACAGAGAGCCCCCAGGCAGGGGAGTGAAGTGGCAACAGCTGCCCCATGCCACTGCAGTCGGAGGAGCTGGTGCATTTTAGTGSCTATAGCTCAGTTCCCTTGTTTAGCTCTGTCTCCGCTGGTTATGCTCTGCAGCTATAGCTTTCTGCTACGCTCAAGGCTTTTTACATTGTCAAATAACTTAGCTCCTTCTTTCACTCCTAGGTTCTGGCCTTCTGGTTGGTATCATCTTGGTTTGTTCCCAGGATCTCTTTTGRGATGAACGGTCTATTTTTGCTCCCCAAACGAAGTCCAGGTGAGATTTGTGGATTGTTGGCTTCAGAGATTGCCTTCTGGATGGCTGAACCTGCCAACGCTGTCCCAGCAGGCCCATGTTGCTCCCTCTTCCCTATCATCCTGCACTAGGACGTGCAGCCATCGCATTATGCTCTGAAGAAAAGAAAATCWGTGTAGCTACAGCACAAACCTCGCATTTCCTCAGGTACACTGAACAGAAAAAAAAAGTAAAAAAAAAGGGGGGGAGTGTAATTTAGAGAGCACCACCAAAATCCTGGAGGAACCCCAGCCAAATGCGATGCAGGGGGTCAGCCCCGAATAACCTGAGTTTGAGTCAGTCCATCCCACTGCAGGGCTGGGGATCGTTCCCAGGGATTGATGCTTTTAGTGATGCTGTCGTAGCCTGTAGTTAAGTCTTTCTCACAGGCAGGGAGTTACTTGCTCTCGGGAAGCCTGGTGGGTTGTGCAAGACTATGGGTAAGCATTTGCCGAACAGTAGTCTGCAGTTGTGGCATTCTGGAGGATACTAGTGGGTGGTTCAAAAAATATAAAAAGGATATTATTATACCTATATAATTTGATTCTTTTAGTATAAAATAAGCCCCCAGTAATTTATATTTACTTGGCAGCGAAGAAATAAAACTTGGTTTGGCAATTGCATTTAGCAAAATACTAGAAACTCCAGGGAAAAAATCTTGCCTGGCTGAGTAGGTTGAACTAATGCTGAGAAATGGGGCTCTGTGAATCTGAATTCAACCCAGTTTTTCAGAGCTACTTACCCTGTCTCCTTCCACTGCTGGCCAACTGACAGAAATTCAATATTTTTCTTTTACTGAATGAAAAGCATAGTCAGAAACAGCCATTGGGTCAGAATCATATGCAAAAGCTCCTCTTGTGCTTTTGTTTCCTAATTGCTCTTGGAAGAATTTTCAGACTGGGCTGACGCAGTTGTGTGTGCGAATTTCCTGGCAAATAAGGAAGGTGACTGTGTCCAAAAGACATTTTAGAGTGTGAATTCACAGCCTTTCCATGTCTAATCAAGGAACGTAAACCATTAGCCACATGTTCTCCATTTCCATCACATTTTTTCACACTTAAACAAAAACATGCCAAAGAAAAGGTGCTACATTTTTTAATGCCCCCAAATAGGAACCACGGGAGTCCGTTAAATGCTGTGGCCATTTCCAGCATACAAATCAATTTTCCTTGTGGTGGTGAGGTGGTGAATAATGCCTGGTTTGTTTAAAGAAGCATGACTGATTTTGGATGAAGGATCCTGTCAGTTTGGCATTTTTCRTTTTATTTATTGCACACAACCATATAAAACCTGGTACCGGTCTCAGTGCCAGGCTTACTAGTGGAAAAGCCGAAAGGACCACATAACTCCTGGTGCTGCAAAGAGGTTCTCCTTCTGCAAGACATTTGCTGGACTCCTGAGAAATTATTTTGAATAACATGGCAGAGAAGGATTTCATCAGTTGGCATCTTCTGGCTTTATTTTTTCTTCCATTTTGCCTGTGTCAAGATGAATACATGGAGGTGAGCAGAAGATCTTATAAACCAGTGGCCAAAGTATTGCAAAGTCACCACCAGACTGGCCATAAAGGTTCCAGAAGCAGGGAAATATTGAAACAGCGGAGTCAACTTATAGAGTGGACTGTTGCTAATAGCACTTCTACAGACCAAAAAGTCCTGAGACCAGAGGTAGATGATGTAGAACTGACTACCTCAGATAGAGTCCAGGTACTCTGAATTAATCTTTTAATGATAACTTTAAAGCTAATGAGATATTTTTTTCTAAGATTATTAGTGATATATTTATGAAATGAATTTTATTAAAGCTGTTTATTGGTCTGTATCCTGCCGGGTTGCTTTATAGAATCTTTTAATGAASTGGTAGAACCAGCAGTGTTTTGGGACACTGTTACCAACATGCACAGCAGCCCTTTGTTTTGCTGAAACTCTGATCCTGTGCAATTGTGTATTGTCATATAGAGTCTCTTAATTATTTCAGAGTATTTCTTTTTTAATATATTACAGTTTTATACTCTATTAACTTACTTGGATGTGAAGGAAAATTATGGAATTTGCAGAAATATTTGGAAGGATTCAAATAGCAGAGAATAAGTTTACTTGAAAATTATGTATAGAAAATACATTCTTTTGAGCTTGAGACAAACAATAAAATTCTCACTGTTCACAATTATTATTCTAAAGAATAGCTTCAAAAAAAAAAAAGGCACTGATGCCTGTTTGATCTGAGATCCAAGTAGATTTAGTAATGATATATATCAAAATGACTTTCAGTTTCAATGGAAAAAACATTTGGAATGAAATGTTTTTTAAATCAGCTGTAGTGCCTGTTTTTTAAATTGGAGCTCTTTTTATGCTGTTTACATGGCAATTTATATATTATAGTCATTAGCTCACAGCTAATGAAAATTGCATCATTTGATTATACGTAAAATACTGCAATCAAAATCTAAAGGTAAATCTATGAAGGAGAGAAGATGAAGCTTTTTCTAACTTTAGGCAAAATGAAATTCTGTTCAAGTAAAGTTTTTGGTGATTGGTATTCTTTTCGAAGCAATAATRTGAATGTTTTGTTCCTATTTCTGATACAAATGATTGAACTCTGTATAATTTGCCTGTTAGCATTTGTGTTTTACARCTTTTTCAGACGTAATCATGATATTCTGAGTTCAGAAAATCAGGGGCATGTGGATGAGCAYTGAATAATAACCTACTTCATGATAAACAGAAAGATTTGATTTTAGTACTGTGCTAAGCTTAAGGAACTGAAACACTTCCAAGTATTGGAATAGACTGAATACACCCCTACGTTCCCTGTAGTTAAATTTTGCAGTGTATTACATTTCRGATTTCTTGGGTAGGAGTTACACGTTCCTCCAATCCACTCACAAAAATAGGTATTTAACTGTGGGTATGTTAAATTGCACTTACAGTGTATGAACAGTGTGAACAATCAGATATATAGCCCAATGAGCCAGCTAGCGTGTGTTTGTGTGTGCTCCTATTTACTRCATAGAGACTGCAAAGAGCACGGCAGCTGCATGCTACAGACCCTACAGAGGTGGAAGTTAAAGAAGATTCTCCTTGACTTCAACATAATTTCAGATAATGCAGGATTTAATATAAAACGATGATTTTGTTAAGGGTCAAATCTTTGGGGTGCCTGTGTCTCTCATTAGGCAGTTCCATACAATGTGTTAGCAGTTGTCTCATGGGGAAGAAGTTGTGACATTAAAACTGAGCCCAGCCAGCCTGAGTACAGCTGATGACAGGTCATTTACCCGCCGGTCTCGTCTCTAGGAAGCAATCTTTGCTGGGGAAATGATGCCATTTTTGGCTTACTTAAATGAAATGGAGCATTAGCAGATGCACAACAGGGATAATCCATCACACAGTGGCTGATGCAATAGGTATTTTCCATCTTGAGACTCCCTGGGTTTCCAGGCAGAGGGGGAGCAAAGGTGGCAGGGACATATTTTAAGTTATATCAAACCTCTCCCTTCTCCTTGAGCTATCTGAAAGCTGTTTGGCAACTGCAACAACTGAAAACACCCAGGCTCTGTATGAAAAAGTTTCATCCCTAAAATCCCTGCTTTCTTGATTATCTTAGCTCGGACTAGAGAATTTGACCCTTTTGCTGAAGTGTATTAAACATCCCATTCACCACTGTGCCAAAGACGCAATAGCATTTTTCTTTGCTGCACTGGGTAAAAGGCCAGTTTCTGTGCTGCTGGTAACTTCTGAAAAATATAACGTGCATTTCTCAAGCACTCTAGTACTCTTAACTAATGAGAAAAGCCAGACATGTTCCTCCTTATGTTCCTCCTTCAAAGTACCCGCTGCCTATTGGCCTTTTGCCCTGAATTTTGGTGGTTTKTTTATTCCTTTGCAGGAGAAGGGGCACGGAGGACTTTGGTGCCCACAGAGGCATGCTAATTCTCTTTCAGCACAGGAGCCAAGAGTGGTGGATGTACATTGCTCTTTTTCTGTATTGTCATAGGCAATATAAACAGAAACCCCCAAAATTAAGCAAGAAGGGGAAAGAAGGCTGGTTCTCCAATTCTGATTGAATCACATGTTTARATTAAAGGAATTTTTTAGGCCATCTGCTCCCTAGAACTGCCTCCTCCAATAAATCAAAGGAAGTTCAGCAAATATCCTCACTGCTCTCATTTTTAGTTTTTTATCTGTATTAGGATGTGGCAGATGCATTTCACAAGTTGCTAAATCATATTCCTATTCTGGAAAAAAAATGACGATGATTCATTGTGCAATAAAATTTATGTGCAAATCGCTACATAGGACCCCTTTGGCAAGTAGGCTGCAATTAATCTTTATGTCCCATTTGAGTGTAATTTTATATTAGGCACAGATTCTTACTTTAAATGTACTTTTTACAAAGTTCTCTGTTTTTAGAGATTAGAATATCATAGTGAATATCCCTTGCTCTTGGCAGCTGATTGTGAACATTTTTCCTCCTAGTCAAAGGATTAGTAAAGAAAATAAGTCAATATTACTTCACGACTTGTATAAGTAGTTGTTTTTTAATGTCAGTGGAACTTTTCTAACACAACCAAGCTGGCAGGACTTGCCCCCTTTCACATGTAATAACCTATTGAGCTGTCAGAGAGATAACATCAAATTAGTTATGATCAGTTACAACAACATTGCTGGTTAACTAATAATATTGTTCAGGATTTCAGAGTGCTGGGAAAGGAAACAAGTGTTACCTCTGCAGAGAAAGCCTTACACACTTGAGTAAGACTTCTTTTTGATACAAGAAATCCAGTTTGCTGGACTCATGCTTTTCCTTACCTATAATCTACCGCTCTAAGCATTGGATACTTTTAGGCTGGTTCTGTTTGCTCTTGACAGATGCTTCTATAGTTGGCCTTCCCACTTACCAGSAATATCAAGCACTGTTCAAAAAGTGCTGCAGATTTCCAGCTCAGCTCAACATTGAACATTAGCATTCCAGGAGGTGCAAAACATTTGTGTAATTCCAGTCCACATGCACTTGGATCCTCTTCAAGGATGGAAAACTAGCTGAAAGCAGGGCTACTCCTTATCTCATATTAGGAAAGGCTTGACCTGTACATCTGGAAATTGTCTGTTGTGTCCTTCCTAACAGCTAGGAGAAATAAGACAGCAAAAAAGATACAGATGGGTCCTCCAGGAACAGACAGTCCAGCAGATAGAACTCATTTCTTCTCATACAATATAGCCCTTATCTGGAATTAAAGTAAAAAGCATAGGACTGACCAACAACCCATAATCCAAAGCCCTTCTGACCACTGGCAGTTGTTAATGTTTCCATRCCTCTTTAAACATGAAGCCTGCTTTCTGAGCTCTCTGTCTGGCCTTTTTCCTTGTGGCAACTCTGCCATCAGTGCTTCCAGCTGAACACTGCGTGTGTCTGATCCATCAGAGCCATTGCATAAAAGATGTTTTTCTATATCCAAAAACATAAATTCCTGAGCCTTTTGAAACTAATGACTTTTGGGGGATGTGCTTATCATCATTCAAAAGATGAGCAGTAAGCTTCAACGTTTCAGATCAAGCCAGCTGGTAGCCTCAAGGGTAGGAATACAGTGCAGCTATATGTTTATTTGGCTGTTCACAGCTCACCAGGGGCTCATTTGCTGCAGTTAATCCAGTAGGTCTGCATTAGGCAAGTAATTTGAGGGTGATAAAGAACAACAGTGGAAAGAGAGGAAAGGAAGATAAATAGGAGAATGATTAGGAAAAAATAGCAGTCAGATTGGTGTGACTATCCCCCTGCAGAATTTAAGCACTGCAGATCTGTACCTCAGGATAATAGCAAAGAATTGTAGAGAAAAAGCAGCAAAGAAGGAAAAATGAGAAGGTGGTAGAAAAATAAAATAAAACCCAGGACCTCTACCTCAGCTGACCATTGAAAGCTTTGTAACTGCTAAATCAACATGACAGCCTAGTTACAAAATCTAACCAGAACTAAATGAGAATCCATTAGTCTAAATACAGTAATTTGGGAAAGAAAAGCCGTGAAAAAAACTATTATCAAACTATTATTACAGTAGCTAAGATGCATATTATGAACACATTMATTTATTTATTTAGGTGCTATATGCTTCATCATATAAACATATTTTCATAATCACACATCCACAACTATAAATAATCAAATGTCCATGCCAGCATGCCTCATGGCCATTTTGAGTTTTCTCAAGTACCTTGGCACTTTAGTAGATTCTCTTAACTTTAATAGCCTGTAAATATGCAAGTCTGGGGTCATTAGCGGGTATTTGCCACATGAACAACTTTGTACATCTCCTCCTGTCAWTCCGACCCAGTTTTCTCGATGTTTAGCAGAGGACAGCTCATTGCTGAAGGCCAAAGGCAGGCCCCTCTTTCCTGCTACTCATTGCACTTAGGCTTGTTTGTCAGCAAGGGGTCTTTGCTGAAATCTGGGATCAGTGAAAAGCAGGATAGGAACCTAACTGATATATCCATTTAACTTTCATTACTCAGTATTATTTTACTGCCAAATCTCCCATTTTTTAACACGTTAGCTTTTTTCTTCTTTTTATGTTCATATAGCTCTTAGACTACTTGAAGAGCTTTTTTCTTAAATCTTCCAAAAATAACATCTTTGGGGAAGCCCAAGTATGGGAGATTTCAGTCCAGATAAGAAGAGTTTTGAAAACTTATGCAAATATATAAACTGAGAATATATAATGAAGACCCTGTAACCAACATGCATATGATTGATGCATTCCATGAATGAGTTATTTAAAACCCATTTTTGTGCACTTAGCCCCCACAAGCGGGACCACAGAATCCAGACTGCAGTACCTGCTGCCGTGGTGATTTTGGAGTTCGACTCTACCAAGGGCCCCCAGGACCTCCCGGGCCCCCTGGGATGCCAGGTAAAGACATTTAATTCATTCTTCACCAGTCTGCTTGCAGGCTATAAATTCAGGATATTCTGTGAGAATGGTCTGAACATCAGAATTTGGGGAGAGATTTGGAAACAGATTTTTCTGTAATTTCGGAGAAGAGAGGGGCTTTCAGTTATACTATAAAGGCTACTCCAGTGAAAAATGATTTGTTAATAAAATTCAGCTTTTAGAAATTCRTATTGAAAGTAGTCTTTTTGCATTTCTAGGCCAAATTGTTCTCTCTTCTTAAAGCTGCATGAACCTTCCATTAAAGTTGGGAGAACTTGTTCCCTTGGGTCAACTATTGCTTTTACCATTAAATATACCACAATGCTAAACTGTGTTACATTTAGGAGATTTTTTACCTAGTGTACTGCAAACCAAATTTTTACAGAGACGTGCATGCTCTATTCTCTCATGGAAATTTCTTCTTTCTATTCTTTCTTGTTGCCTTCCATAATATAAAAATGCACATAGAATAACAGGATACATAAGAAAAGGGTATAATTTGRTCTAGTAATTGGTATGGAAAAAGATGAACCTGCAGAAGGGAAAAAGCTAGTTGTATGTTGATGTAAGTTTGATATGGCTGTCACCTTCATGAAATGATCATTTCTAAAGCRGATGTGTAAGGTAAATGAACATGCCACTGATTGATTGACAGATTTGTCTCATCTTCCTAACCTTTCTCTTCCTGTTACTACAGTAAAAATACTATTTCATTATCCATCTGGCTCAAAAATTTATTTACAGTTAACAGAGGCAACAGRTAACCACATAGAAAAAATTGAAGGAATCTTTCCTTAAGGTGACTTTAGATACTATGAGAGAACCATCTTCCAATAATGGGTATATCTGACTTACTGTTCTAAATGAAGTGTTTAAAGAATTAGCTTCAGATTGGAAAAATAATGAAATAAACTGTTACTCTGACATGTTTTGCTATTAAGCATAATTAGGTATCAGGTATATTTGGCATTAGCCTGCTATGTGCTACAATTTWTTTCATGCATCTGTCCTTTATAATAGTATTGATCATTACAGATGTAGGAAAAATGTAATAGTGAGGCTTCTTATGCTGAAATACTGCTCTATGTATTAACAAAGAGTTGGCTTCTTAGAAGTGAGAGAATATRTTGTGTTATGCCCATAGTTTTGGGACTGCCAGTCAGTACACTGCTGTGGCCATATCTGGGCACAGCACAGACTCAAGCTTTGCTCTTCCCTCGTGTGAGAATGTAACWCAGTCGCACCCTCATGCTGCCAAAAGACACCACAAATGCTTCCTCCATAGCATCCTTCTGCAGCTGGACGTATCTCTGTCTCCTTCATCTGCTGCATKTTGTATCATTACACACCTAAGGGAAATGACAGCAGCTGCACTTCACTTGATTGATTCAAATATTGCTTGCACACTTCTGTTCTAAACAGAGAAGTGGCTCTTGATTTATATGAAGGAGCATTCTTTTCATTTTTAAAGGCTATTGATTTCTCCATTCAAACAAAAATCCACTTATTTACACCTATCATTTAGCTTCCTTGTTTGGTGCCAATTTTTTTCTCAATACAAAAACTTTGAAGAATCACTTACTCATTAGATTTGACCTCAGACAATACTTTCCTCTTGTACATTTACAGTTAGAGTAACTAATCATTTTGYATCAAAGAATAAGCAGAGCTGCAACGAATCTTGTTTCAATTCAGTAGAATTAGATCTATGATTACATTAACTAATCCCTTTCATTATTAACTTAAGGTCAGGATCTTGCTTCAGGTAAGCATAGTAATTATTTGGTTATTCTATCCAGCTTTAAAATTTTGTCAGTCACCAACATTTTCTCAGTAATTTCCTCAGTAAACATCAGGAAGTAATACTGCAGATGCAGAAATCTTTTATATGAAACCACTTCAGAAAAGCTTCATTACAGGACTTTTGTCTTTCTTTAAGTCTAAGAATGACCAGTCAACCGCTTCAAGGTAACCTGCACCCTGAGAATGTAGACCCTCAMGTGTCTTTTAACTAGTTAAGGTTACTGCCATTCTACATTTGCAAGATGTATTTTAAAGACAGCAAAATATGCCTCCAAATTATCGTACGAAAGCAGCAGGAAACAAGATTTTACACACAAGGAAAAGTAGAAGCGCCCACACGGACTATCTGACGTGTCCCGCTGGGCAGTGGCCTTTGCTTTCTCAGAGCCTTGCATCTGCTGAGATTTCTTCCCACACAAATGCCTAGTCCTACAGCTACCAGCACAGGGACCTAAGACACCTGCAGTTTGTACAGCAACACCAAGGTCGCRTGAGGGTTAACTCTTAAACACAACTGCATCTCCTTTGGGAAAGTTGCTCATCAAAATTTTAACATCCAGCTTAACCACACAGCTTGTCCACTGGCAGCTCATTATGGGTCTTATGACACTGAAAAGYGCATGTGCTGTGAACTGGTGGGAAAGGACCCCATTACAGGTATCTGTTAGAATACATTATATGAAGTTCTTTAAGTCAAACAGAAAGCTCTGTTTCTTTTAAGGAAATCATGGAAACAATGGAAATAATGGAGCAACAGGCCAGGAAGGAGCCAAAGGTGAGAAAGGAGACAAAGGAGACATGGGACCAAGGGGAGAGCGTGGCCATCACGGACCCAAAGGCGAGAAGGGTTACCCTGGGATTCCTCCAGAGCTGCAGGTACAAAATCCCTGGCTCATGCTGTCTGCAGCACTGCTTGTGTTATGGAGTTCTCTCCTCTGAAAAACTGTGCCTGATGACTGTAGAATACCTGTGAAGTAAATCCATCTGTAAGTGAATACAGTCTAGAATGACACATACAGCACTCRTCAGGACTGAGAAATGTGCTCTGCTAGATCTTCCTGGAAAAGAAAGACACCAGGACTTAGTCTTTCCTCAGAGTAAGAATCCAGCTGTGAAATGAGCAGGAAGAAGCATACACTATTCCCTTTTAGGGCAGAAAGCCAATATCTGGATCATTAAAGAAAAGTAAAAGGGACCATCATTTCCCCATTAAGCTGTATCACATATACATCTCTGCACTTCCTAGGGCATGAGAGAACAGTAAAGGCATCACTCAGCCCCACACTTTTGAGGTCTGCCAGGCCCTGTGAGATCTACAGCAGGATATATATCCAAATCCTCAAAGTATTGAGTCAAAACCTTTGAGTGGAGTCCAGAGTCTTTAGGTTTTGAAAAATGCCCCTCAGTAGCTATCTRTGTTTTTAAATATCTCAGCACCTTAGAAATGTTGCTCTGAACTACACAGGTTATTTCCTTACAGCTGCTGTGAGGGAGAAGTAGGTAGGTTCTCTCTGTGATTGAGCTATCCAAAACCTACGTGAGCATGATAATGTGGGTGCAGACCTGAGCTGTCAGCTCTGCTGGGGGAGGGGGGTATATTTGTTTGGGCTCACTGCTGTGTTAACCTAATTGCATAGCTTTTGGATTCTTCATCTCTTCAGAATAGGCATGAAAATTAACAGCAAAGTTACCAGTAAATCAACCTGTCTGCAATGTGGGAAAAATTGCTTTGAATTTCTTGGCATTGTGTGTATTTGCATATTYAGCCCTGGGTTGCATGGAGATGGGATAATTGCACAAAATAAATTTCAGCCTGAAAATAGTTTCCAAATTTAATGGATTTTTGTGATAGAGCAGAATTATTTTAGCATTCTTAAAAGAATTAACTAGGATTAGTATTATAGCTGAATATCTTGAAAGATATATTTGTTGTAATTACATTCAACATAGATACTTCTGCAATTTTAAAATGTGCTATCAAGTATTTTTCCTAACAATAAGTTAGTGGTATTGATTTAATTAAATACTGAATAATGAAAGGTGATGAAAAACAAAGGCTCATATCGCAATACTTGCTTTAAAGTAAAATTCTTTCATTGTATTTAACAGATGTGCTTAAAAAATCTGCTCAGAGTAAAGTATATAATTTCTTGTCAACATCATGCTTTAGAATTTTAGGAAAGGGTTAGGGAGAGAAGAAAACATTTCTGAATACAATACCATTAAGTACAGGATTATTCTGAAAGACATCTGTACCCATGCTGATCTGCTACTTCAAAATGAGACATGGGAAGAAAAGATACCTTTTTCAATTCTTCTGGAGAGCCCAAGAAAAGTAGTTTGAGGTCAAGAGAATGTGAAATGGAATCTAGACAAAAAGTAATAAAATCCATCAAGCTGCCATTGCAGCTGCTTTCTTTAACACATGATGAACTTYGATGTGATCCTGGCTGAGAAGCAAGAAGTTAAGAGTTTGCTGTTACGGTAAATGCATCCATGAGAGATAAAGAAAACACACCCAGTCTTTCAGCTCACATCTGCTGCTCCTCAGATTTCTGAGCCGACAGCTTATGATTTCCAGTRTTGGATCCAAACTTGCATTTGATTTTGCCTGTTTTAGTTGCATTCTTGTTTAGACCTGAAATCAGAAGAAGGGTTTTTGTTTTTTTTTTCTTTTAAATTCCTGTGTAGCTGAAATCTCACTTTTGTGAGGAGCAATAACAACTGTAACTGAGCACTTTTCATCTAAAAAGTTGAGAGACAGAAATAAATTGCATGTCAAGTCCCTTCATGGCCTTCTGGCATCCGCATGCAGTGACTCTGCTTGTATCATCTCCACTGACAGTCAGCTGGGGAACCACAGTCTCGCAGATCAGATAACCCCTTTTCCCACCATTCCTGGGCGAATGGTTTGCACTGCTTCCTGTGAAATATTTTCCACACCCAATACATCTCACTGCAAGAAAGTTAATACGAAGTTTTAGCACAGTTTTCACTTTCTTAGTTTCCTCTTTTGATCCTTTCCACCCTCTATCTTGACTAAGGAAGAAAGAGCACCTGGTAAGAGAGAAAAAGCAGTGATTGCTGAATCGTAGTCACTTACTTCTTGGACACCTGTAATAAATATGTTTCATGCATCTCTGAAGGTAGTTAGCAAGAAATACTAAGGTGTATAGATTTTATCATGACTAATTTATTTCACATTTTCAATTAAAAGCAATAACTAGCTTAAATGCACTGGGGAACATATAAAATTAATTGCATTATTTTTATGCAAAACATCATACGCTTCAATAACACTTTTCTGTTGCATCATTCTAGAGAGAATTTCAGGGAAATAAAATCCCAARCTAAGGTTTTGACCTGCAAACACTTGCCCATACACTTAGTTTTACAGTCATGAATAGCCCAATTGAACATAAGGAAGCTAGTCCTCTTCCAATTTCATTCAATGGCAGTTTTGTTACTGGAGTTTAATGGCCTTGGATCAGGCCCTAGAAGAACATCTCTGTCAGGAAAATAAACAGACCACAAATACGAGACGAAATTCTGTAGCTGATTCCTCTATATTTGCACATTTCATGAATAACTCACTAAATAAGAACTGCATTTATGTAGGTTGCATTCATGGCTTCAATGGCTACTCACTTCAGTAATCAGAACAGTGGCATCATCTTCAGCAGTGTCGAAACCAATGTTGGGAATTTCTTTGATGTCATGACTGGTAGATTTGGAGCTCCAGTGAATGGTGAGTGTTTTCAAAACAAAATAATGCAGTTTTGGGAGCTATGGGGAGAAGCATGGCCAATAGCGATGAGAAAACACTAGTGCCTTTGCACAAGGCACTGATGAGGCTCATGGGAATAATCTATATAGCTCTTGCCTTCAGAAAAAGTGAGACTGGAAGCACAGCAAGCTAGCAGAAGGCTCACCAGTGGGATTAGTGCCGGCCCCAAAGCAAGAGGAGGATGCATGGCCAGCACTGGGGAGAGAATGGGACTGCCTGCACTGAGACCTTAAGCACTTCTGCTGCTGTGATGAGAGCCATGGTTTCACGTCACAGTGGCAGCTTCACAGTCATCTCTTCCTATCTCTTGTCACTCCCGCTGTCCCTGCTTTCCCTTGCRCCATAAGCTGGGCCAGATGTGGCTAAAAACGAGGCATTACAKGTTCTTCTTGAGTCATTTTTCATCTGTGTCAATCCCCCAGCTCATGTGGTGTAGGAGGAGCAATGAGGGATGGATGGCYACATGCCTCATCAAAAATACATCTGAGCAAAGCCGAAGACCACCTTCCTTCACTTGGCCTTTCTCACCCTTCCATTAATTTATTCTCTGCTGTGAAAAGTGAGATTAGCATAAATGAAAGTCAGGCCTCTAAGCTTCCTGTGGCACTTGTCTTGCATTAAAGTTTGACCCACAATGATTTAAGGACTTTGATAAAAATTCTAAGCTCACAGCACTCAGACCATTCCAGGATTAATGCTACAGACCTCACTGCTGAGGATCCAGAAGCTTGTCCTTCCTCCTGTGGGAGTCTCATAGACCTCGTGACACATAATGTGGTTGTACTGACAGCACTGATAGTGCCTTTCAAAGASCTAAAAAAGGTGAAGGCACTGGATGGCCTGTGCAAGGGCAGAGAGCAAAGGCTATGTCCACATTGCGCAGGACACAGTGCAGCAGATGTGCAGCAATGGGTGCTGCTATAAGGCTCGTGCCTTGCCCGACCTGGGACAGCCTCTAGGACCGATTTTATCGGGGCTGCTGTGGAGATTGCCCTTTTGGGAATAAATGAGAGAGGGTGAGCAAGGAGGAAAAGGTGAAAGAGGGGTCACTAGGCTCAGTCTCCAGCAAACTTCSCTTTTGGAGAGAAGGAAGAGATAGGCAGTCCTGAATGCACATAACTGCTGTCATTTCTCTGGAATGGGATGTGGCTGAACCTTTGCCATATGCAGAATAAAAATGAGTCAGATTTTGGCACACTGTAAGCAGAAGCAAAATGCTACTGACAACCAGAAGACAAATTTGGTCTTGGCTGTTAGGTTTTCTAAGCAAGAAGCACCAGTCTGTAGCATGACTATCTCACTCTACGAAGCAAACGTTATAAATTTTAAACTTTTTCAGGAGTGTACTTCTTCACCTTCAATATGATGAAACATGAAGATGTGGAAGAAGTGTATGTGTACCTGATGCATAACGGCAATACTGTTTTCAGCTTATATAGGTAAGTTGAGAGCCAAGCCATTTTCACCGTAGAAGATGCGTTTGTACAGATGTGGTTTCCTTCTCCACTGCAAGTAATGTGAAATTGTTCCTTGTTCGAAGGAATGCACTAGGGTGAAATAAACAACAAAGAAATAGTAYTGTATTTTGCCCTACACAACCTGCAGATTTGGATCATACCTGCTACCTGTGCCTAAAATTTATTCTTGATCAGATGTTCCTTAAAGTTTGRGAAAGCACTGCAAATCAGGGTTGGAGTCCTATGGTTAAAACATGTCCTCATTTTCATACGGCCTATAAGAGAAAGGGAGTAATGAAAAGTTCAGCAACTAATAAAAGTCTTATCAAAGGTTAGARAAAAACAGGTTATTTCAAAAGAGGGCATTTAAACTGCAGTAGTAAGGAGTAAGTAACTGCAGGAATCAGAAATGATAATGCTCCATTTACAGGCTTTATTATTAACATATCTTAAAACATTTTTAAAAAAAAAATCATTTGGATTACTTGGAAAATAATCAGGAACAGGATACATTTCTAGCCTAGCAACTTCTGTAAGGACTAAGTCAACAGCTTGTAGCCAGATTAATACCCCCCAAAAAAGATATCTTTATTATTATCCACTTAGTACTAACAACAGACCTGATGCTAACATCAAGCTTTCTCTCGAGCCTTAATAAATACACACAAAAGTTTAGATTCATCACATTGGATTTTAGGCACTTAAAAGATAGCAGCTTCGTTTAAGTTGTCTAGGCCAGTAACAGAGACATCTCCAAAGGGTATTTTGTTCCCCCCTAAGATCTTGGGGGAAAAAAAAAAGTACCCAACTAATTTTCCTGAAGCATTAATGTCAGAAAAGACAAGTGGAAGAAAGGAAACAAACACACACACAAAGTCAGCGGGTTAGCCCACACTGGACAGATCTAAGTTCAAGCAAAGGGCCTTAGGACACCGTGAACTGTCTACTGGCAGCAGGGAGTACAGGTACTTACTCAGCTTACATGAGACTGCTGACCTATGGGCATGTAAAAATAGCTAGGATGAATCCAAGGGAAAAAAAGAGTATAATGAGAAATCCAGAGTATTGTGAATAATGAGCAGAGTTTCATTCTAAACAATAAATTTGTTCTGTTGCTCTAGATAAAATCTGAGTAAGTTAAACTTCAAGAATTTCAGAAAGGAATGAATTGATGGCCTTAAATGAGGTGCAAAATTTGACTAGTAGATCAAATGCAAAATTTTCAAACAGAGAGGATAAAAGGTTTTAGCGAGCCTTGGAGGGAAATTTTGCCTAGGATAACATTGTGCTTTCTTGGACTTTTTTTCAAGTTATTTGCTTGCTCATTGTCAACAAAGAAAGAGCTGAATTGTTGTAAAATATTCATCCTTAGCTATGAATCAAAAGGGAAAGCAGACACTTCAGGAAACAGTGCGGTGCTAAAACTTGCCAAGGGAGATGAAGTCTGGCTGCGGATGGGAAACGGAGCCCTCCATGGGGACCATCAACGCTTCTCCACCTTTGCTGGGTTTCTTCTTTTTGAAACAAAGTAAAAAAAGAAACAAGCAAAGATACTCATTTGAGGAAGCCTCTTTTTTTGAGCTGGTATTTTTCTCTGGACTGTGGAATAGCATTACCACAAAAAAGATTAAGAAGGCTTGTTTTGATGCAGTGTGTTGCAATTTGTGTATCAGAGATGAGCTGAATACATTGGGTAGCTGACAAAATTACTGATYCACAGAAGATATATTAACATCTAGGTTGCATCTAATGAACCATTAAATGTTGCTATTGCWCTCTTCACCAAAACAACTGAAAAACAAAGGCAAAGGATGATTTAGAGAGCAGTYTGTGCAGTTAAGTCAGTTTTGTCTGTAAATATACTTACGTATACATCAGGAATTGAAGAATGGAGTCATGATTTTTTGTTACTTTATTTGATTCTTTTTATGTGTTCACTTAAGCTTGCATCATGGAAACAGGCCTGAATAAGTGATAAATAAGCTCAGCTGAGAGCAGATTTAGAGGAAGAAGTTTTTACTGGCCTAGAAAGAATTTTACAAACAGGAGAAAAAATGTGAAAATAATGATGTCAAGAATTCAGGTTTATTGCATTGCCATCTCAAACCTCTGAAGGTATATCTGATGTCATTTTTTGTAGATTTTTAGTATATATTTACTCTCTCTC